>NC_090050.1:21699741-21766149 GCF_038355195.1 Osmerus mordax
TGTTGTCCTAGAAAAAAAAGTTGCGGCTGTGCGGGTTTGGAGTGGGTTTAGTATTGACTTGTATTGATCTTGGTTAATGGTTTCACTGTACTGAGATCGAACTATCTTTTTAACGTTAAACCTCTCAATGATCACGCTGTCATGTTACATCTATTGAACATGCTATATGAGGCTTCTATTCCTGGTAATACTGCTTATAATCCGGTTAATGACGGTCTGATGCATGACCAGTGCTCTGCTGACGTCACAGTATGTGTGTGTGTGTGTGTGGCCCGAGAGCTGGTTAAAAATGTTGATGCTGCAAGGTCACCTCTGTCCACTGTAGTAAAAACCCTGCTGTAGCAACACTGCCTGTGCACCTGCATGTACTGGATGTATGTGGCAGTTTGTGTGTATAGGTTTTCACAATATCTAGCCATTCATCTATATCTCTATTACTTTACATCCCTTTGCAGAAATAGATGAAGATCGCCTTCCGAATCAGTTGTATAAGGTACATTTAATAATTTATCAATTTGATCTGTAATCAAAAAGAAACAGAACATGTTTGGCACCTATTGACAACTGTTTGTGTGTGTGTGTGTGTGTGTGTGTGTGTGTGTGGGGGGGGGTGTTTGTGTGTGTTTCAGGCAGCCTTGTTGAACTCCCCTCGTCAGCGAAGGAAAGGGGCAAAGGGCACCCCCACAATGAAAGGTGGGTTGGTCTCCCGAGGTGGGGGGGAGGCACACAGTGGTTAGTTCTAGTGGAGCTTGAAGCTCCTCAGGTCAAAGAAGTTATTTACTGTATAAAAGTGATACTCATTAACAGAACAGTATATGTTTGTATGTATTTCATGTTCTCAACACAGCATATATCATCAATAATATGATGAGAAATTATCCTAATACCTATTCTCCTGCTGAAGAGCCTTGTGTTCATACAGTAGATTAAAGATCGTAATGAGTTAGATGAAAGGTCTGATTAAATTATGTAAAATGATCATCTCGGTATCTCTCTTGATTATTCTCTCTCTCTCTTTTTCTCTCTTGTTTTCTCTTTCTCTCTAACCTGCCTCTCTTCCCTTTCCCTCCTCATCCTCCCCCTCCCCCTTCCGTGCAGAGCTGCAGTTCATGGTGGAGCACCACCTTTACAAGCAGCAGCAGAAGCAGCAGGGCCAGGGGGACGAGTGCTCCTCGGAGAGCTGCCTCTCAGACAGACCCAGCCCCGACTCTCTGGGGGGAGCCGGGGATGAGCTGCCCGACGACGACGACTCCTGCTGGGGCTCCACCGACAGGGACGCGGCCCAGGCCTTCGAGAAGCTCCGCTGCCAAATGGAGGGTGAGGAGAGGGGGAGAGGGAGGGAGACAGAGAGAGAGAGAGAGAGAGAGAGAGAGAGAGAGAGAGAGAGAGAGAGAGAGAGAGAGAGAGAGAGAGAGAAAGGGAGAGAGAGAGAGAGAGAGAGAGAGAGAGAGAGAGAGAGAGAGAGAGAGAGAGAGAGAGCGAGGAGAGAGAGCGAGAAGGAGAGAGAGTTTCAGGGTCAAAGCCAGTGAGACAGCCATAATGGTCAGGTTAAGTGCAGTCCTGGCAGTGACCAGCCTCCCTCGGGCCAGCTGCTTTACATTCAGGAGAAAAAACCATGAGGAGCTTCTTGTCCTCATCTTCCACAACCCTGGAGAGTTGACGCTGCCCTAGGTAGCACTGTAGAGCTAGTGCCTCACACTCCAGTGGCTGTTGTGCTCCAAGAGGATGGGAGTAAGTGGATGTTGAAGATGTCACACTAATTCAAATGTCAGAATGGAAAAACGCAACAAATTTCGACAGTCAAGATGAAAGAGAGAGAGAGAGAGCGATGAGTGGATGAGAATCAATTCCTATTAGAGCTAGTCTGGTCCATGGCGGTCGTATTTACAGACTCTGCTTGTACTTTTTCCTTCACGTGGCCGATAAACATTACTACTGAATGCCAGGCTTGATCGATAGATGACACAAGGTGTATCTCTGTCACGCTAGAACTTTCGACGCTCTTCTATCGATCTGTGACATTTAAAAAAGGACAACACTCTCTTTTAGGAAACTTCCTTTTCTCGTTTTCTCATTCTCCCTTTTTCCTTCTCTCTCAACTGTGTAAACCATCTGAACATAGCTAACTGTACCAAATAAAACACAATGTAAATACACATACATACAAAAAAACAGACATTTTTCTGGTATCAGTACTTTACTTTAATTTTTTTTTCGAAAATTTGTTTTCAAAAGGTTGAAAAAATATATTTTTAAAACGTTTCAAAAGGTGTAAAAGTTTAGAAAGGCCGAATAAATATATATATATTTTTTTTTACTAAAAGATACGTTATGGATGAGACAGAGGGAGTTAGATGTTCTCAGTATTCAGATTCTACTTAAGTGAAGATCGTGTGCACTTTTGCCATCTCTGCAAACAACACGTTTCTCTCCCCCTATGTTGTTCTCTCTCTTTGTAGAGTTCTCACGGGAGAGCCTATCCGAAGCTACCGGGGGATTTGAGTGTCCCCTCTCTAAGGAGGAAGTGGGATGTTCCACTGTTCCCTTGGCAACATTGTCACAACAGCACACACAGACAGGTGCGTAGAGCGAAATAATCGAGAAGTTTACTCAGAAGGTCTACTTTGTCAGCAGTCAATATATATATATAAAATAATTAAACAAAACAAAATAAAACAAAACAGACATTTTTGTTTCTAGAATTCTTGTCCAATAACAACTTAGTGATGCAGGAGCATGAGTGTGTTTGGTGAAAATCAGTTCAAATATACTATAAAACAAACACTGATCTCTTGGATATCAACTGGTCATAAAGCAGTTCCATTTGGTCTGGTTATTCCAAGTTTGGTCTTAACATTGGTATTTTTTTTTGCTACACTATAGTGTTTATTAAATGCCTACATAAAAAATATTTACAGGTGTAGAGTAACTAGCCATCAAAACAACGTCTGACCCGTTGTGTTTTGAACCATGCACAGTACTGAAGAGATCAATATTTCAGAGACATTTCACATTCAGTTCAGGGAGATCACAAGAGCTGAAATGTCAAGCCATGGGGCGCTTTCAATTCTGTTCAAAATTGTCTTTTTTTTGTATTTTTGATCCTCCTATTGCCCTTTCATCTGTCCCTCTCCCAGCTGCAGACACACAAGGATCCTCTTCTGTGAGTCAACAGGCCGGGGGGGAAATAAAGCAAGCCAACCAGGAGAAAGGGAAATAGAGAGACACAGAGCAACATCATCAATATCAACAACAACAACACCACTATGCTGATGTTCAATCAGAAACAGCAACAACTGCAGCTGTTTGGACTGACATCATGGTCTCTTACAGGCTGGTCTCACAACCTACTGTGGGCCACAGTGACTAAGCTGGTATTCACGTTTCAAAGTTTCACAAATCTAAACTAAAGGGATGATTATGAATGTTCTCATTATGTTTTGTATCAATTTATTTCTCTGTATTTTGTTTCCACCTTTATTATCCTGGTTGGTCAAGACCTTTACATTGACACCTGGCAACTGAAGTAACCTTGTGTCAGGGAATCAGGCAGTTAAGGAATTTGACCTGGGGCATGTCGTCTTTAGTTTTAATGTGAAGTATTCTGTTTTGTGTGTTTGACATAGTTGATGGAGTGAATAAGACTACAACTCACATGCCAGGAACTGTATTCTCCATAGATCAGAGGCCTAATACATCCATATATCATTTCAGTTTCTGTCCTTCACTTCTGTCTTGTGGTTGTGCAGTGACATCTTCAGTGTCCATCTCAAAGCAATGACATCATCTTCGGAGGGCCATCAGAGCAACAAACACATTCTATATTAAGTGTATAGAAGAGACCGGCTGTTGTGTACGGTTCATGTCAGATTTAATTATGGTGCAATCGGACAAACGTCTTTTTTGCTTATCATTCTGAAATAACACAGCATTGCTTTTGTTACTACAACTTCCATATACAACACATCTCTTGCATGGCACTGATTGTACTTTAATCAACTCATTCTCTCCCAGAATCAAGCAGTAGCTCTACATCTTTAGTGGTATATCTTTAAGTGGCTCATACATTAGGATCTGTTGCCTCCGCCATTGTCACATGGGAACATTGCTGTCGAGTGTCCACACCACCAATCAGTCATCCATTCTAACCTCCTCCACAACCATGTAATAGTATATATATATTCATAGCACAGTCCAGGATAATAAGCACTCTGAGGTGATCATCTGGTTTTCCTGGAACGGCTCCCTTTGATATTCTCACTTAAACGCCATCATCGTGTACAGTGTGTGTGATGACCCTCTTATCGTTTCTTGAACTGTTTTACATAAAGTGGCTGCATGAACTAGAAAAACGTACCAGATTGTTGGGTTGTGTTATCAGATAGTAAAAAAGATTATAAGTCAACTAAAAGAAATTATAACACGAAAAAAACAAAAACATTTCCTAATCTACCATATAAAGCCATTCCGATTGGGTCTATTTGAAATAAGGTTTTAAGGTTGATTTTCAATATTTTAGTTTGGTTTAAATTGGAAATTTTTACAAACTGAAAGGAAGCAATCTAGGAATTCTGGTTCAACTTCATTTTAATTGACAATGATTACATCTGTAATCTGGATTTGTTTGATACAATAAAATAATGAAATGGCTGAAGTGTTTCTTATTTCTCATAGAACCTTAACCAGTTAAGAAATATTTGACATTAAAAGAAGATATTCGTGTGGCAAAGAGCTCACTCCTTGTATTCTTTCTCAATTTCCAAATCTCATAAAGCATCTACATCATTAAACATGAAACATAACCGTAAGGGTGAGTCGCTAGCAGGTGAGTCGCTAGCAGGGTGAGTCGCTAGCAGGGTGAGTCGGTAGCAGGGTGAGTTGCTAGCAGGGTGAGTCGCTAGCAGGGTGAGTCGCTAGCAGGGTGAGACGCTAGCAGGGTGAGTCGCTAGCAGGGTGAATCACTAGCAGGTGAGTCGCTAGCAGGGTGAGTCACTAGCAGGGTGAGTCGCTAGCAGCGTGAGTCGCTAGGAGGGTGAGACGCTAGCAGGGTGAGTCGCTAGCAGGGTGAGTCACTAGCAGGTGAGTCGCTAGCAGGGTGAGTCGCTAGCAGGGTGAGTCGCTAGCAGCGTGAGTCGCTAGCAGGGTGAGTCGCTAGCAGGGTGAGACGCTAGCAGGGTGAGTCGCTAGCAGGGTGAGTCACTAGCAGGTGAGTCGCTAGCAGGGTGAGTCGCTAGCAGGGTGAGACGCTAGCAGGGTGAGTCGCTAGCAGGGTGAGTCGCTAGCAGGGCTCCAGGACAATTCCTCCCCTTGCATTAGCAGCGCATCACTTACCAGGTGTGGAGAAATGTTGAGTTGCAATAGTTCCTAAAATAGCCACCAGGATCATAAATGATTCAGTGAATTGGGCAGTGTTAGCAAAACACACATTTATATTTTAAAATGAGACCTTTTCTCAACAAATTCCCTCAATGTAGGTTTATATATCTTTCTAAAAGGCATCCAATAGGAGAAGGCTTGTCCTGTCATTTAACGTTTGTAACATTTGATAGTTTACTGACTATATTTTCAGCATTTATAGATCATCTACTCATCGACTACTAATCTAAAGCGTTACATGCTTGTTTTGACAGATTTAGTATCAATGCTTGAAATCTTTAGATTCATGATAAAAATCACGTGCAGGGTTTGAATGTGAGATTATGTTTAATTGTTCTTCAGAATCGTATCAGAGAAAGCCTACAGACGCAATAAACCTTTTGTCATCTTTACACATGTACACATCTGATACTGTTAACATCACACACAATGGGACCGGCCCTAGAGTGATGAATAGTCTCCATAATGATGAATAGTCTCCATAGTGATGAATAGTCTATATAGTGATGAATAGTCTCCATAGTCTCTCTTCCATTTCAGACATCTGAAACATTTCATCTCCTGTTTCATTCTCAAATGTTCAACCTTTCCGTAACTGCTAAAATGCTTGGTTTGTTTCAGGCCAATAATTCTACAAGGATATTTAGTTGTAATAAAATACTTTAAATAGAACACAACCAGCATGTTTAGACATGTTCTTTAAATAGTTATAATACACATTTTTCTAATTCCTATCATAAGACTTCATTATAGTTCCCTTCAGTGCAAACTCCACAAATATGGAGGATTCAACATCTGCATATATTCCTATTGGTTTAGTCACTCACTGATGTAAAGGCACCTTATCAGCTAACACTCACACACACAGACACACACATACTCTCTCTCACACACACACACACACACACACACACACACACAAAAACGCACACACACACACACACACACAAAAACGCACACACTCACACACACATCGATACAACGATTGTGTCACACTTTCTACGATTTAGCAGGTTCCGTATCAGGAGATTGCAGACATTTATCAGAGGGCACATCCTCAGACGACTCGTCCTTTGTCATGCTGGGATCAGAGAACCCTGAGGAAGACAGAGATGGAATATATGATCGAGCGGAGCGAGGGGAGAACATTCACACCTGATAATATTTCTTTGTTATGTTTGGTTAGGGTGAAGTAAAAAGGTTGTTCATTCTCTCTCTCTCTCTCTCTCTCTCTCTCTCTCTCTCTCTCTCTCTCTCTCTCTCTCTCTCTCTCTCTCTCTCTCTCTCTCTCTCTCTCTCTCTCTCTCTCTCTCTCTCTCTCTCTCACTGTCTCTCTATCCATCCATCTATCCATCCATCTATCCATCCATCTATCCATCCATCTATGGAAGGTGGAGCTGTGGTACCGTTGGAGCCGCTCTCCTTCCATCTGAACTTGTTGTCCTCTGTGTGACGTGTCCATGTGGACCTGAAGCTGACCAGCTCAGCGGTGACGTGGGGCAGACTCCACTGCAGGCCCCTGGAGCTCTCCTTCCACAAGGAGCTGGACAGCAAAACACACAGGCTTCCTTCAGCCCACCAGGCCACCTCATACACAGCTACTGCCTGCGCTGCTGTGCCACAAGTTATTTCGAGCTTAGTAGGAGAACACGTTTTTAGAAAGTGACGCGTTGCATGAGCATTCAGCTAGTGGGTGCAGTGTGTACAATAAAGGCTGTTGTGACAGGTTTGCATTAAGTTGCATGAGTCTGGAATTGGGTTATCTGGATCTATTGCAGGCTTCTAAGACTCCTTGGGTCTATTCTTGGGGTCCATTTCTGTGTTCAGTTACCTGTGTCTGTTGCAGGGGTCTGGAGGTCCAGGATTCTCCTCAACCAGAGGAATGACTATCTTCTCTGCCATGTCCATCAGCAAGGAGAATGTAGGGTCCACAATGAAGTCAATGAAGCCTGTGTAGACGGCAACCAAAATCTGTTTTTTTATGGTCAACATCAGTTCATTTCTGGTCAAGTTATTTCCAACACTTAAATATCTACTTTACCTCAGGTTCACATTAAGATCATGTTCTTGACATTTGCAGATCACTACAGCAGGTCTAGTAATGTACAGTGTCAGTTCACCCTATGTGTGTGTGTCTGTGGAGTGCAGGCGGGTGACAGCAGGGGCAGATGGGAAGGGGAGAGTTCAGTCATCACCTATCTGAGACTCAGCGATGAGGGTGCTGTTCCGGTCACAGAGAGGAGAGAAGGGAAGACCCAGCTGTGCTTCTCGGTCCCCCTCACAAAGACAAGAGGCATACAGACAACATGTTAGACACTGTGCCAGACCAGTTAGGCTAACCTGGTATTACAGCTGTTCCAAGACTGGGGTTATTTTCCCTCTGCAGCGATACTGTGCAGTCAGTGCCTCGCTCCCTGTCCTCAAATGTCTCCCTGTTCTCCCATTCTCCTCAGTACACTTCTGTTCTCTACACCTCTACCCCTTCACTCTCTACACCTCTACCTTTACCTCTCCTCTCTACACCTCCTCTCCTCTCTGCATCTCTACCCCTCCTCTCCTCTCCACACCTACTGTCCTCTCTGCATCTCTACCCCTCCTCTCCTCTCCACACCTCCTCTCCTCTCCACACCTCCTCTCCTCTCTGCATCTCTACCCCTCCTCTCCACTCCACACCTCCTCTCCTCTCTGCATCTCTACCCCTCCTCTCCTCTCCACACCTCCTCCAGATGTTCTACCTGTCTGAAGAACTCCTCCATGAGAGACTTGGTCCAGCGAGAGTGCAGGTTCCAGGGCTTGGATGGATGGCTGATGTCTGCTGTATGCAGGAGGAGGGACAGTGCTCTGGGTTTGTTTATCCTGTTCAGAAACACAGGAAACGGCTACTCGCTATGGCCCTGTGTGCATAGTACACAGTTTGTCAAGGAAGTCAGATGGCTGAGCGGTTAGGAAATCAGGCTAGTAATCTGAAGGTTGCCAGTTTGATTCCCGGCCATGCCAAATGACATTGTGTCCTTGGGCAAGGCACTTCACCCTACTTGCCTCGGGGGAATGTCCCTGTACTTACTGTAAGTCGCTCTGGATAAGAGCATCTGCTAAATGACTGAATGTAAATGTAATGTAAATGACTAAATGTAATGCCAATCCTGCTCACGGCAGTATGAAGAGACGTGTTTTGGGTGCACATGAGCCCAGCAGCCACCAGGGGGCGTGTCACAGCAGACACTGTGTAAGATACTCAAGCCCCCATGAATACACCCAGTTCTCAAAAGGTGTGTTGAGTTTGCACAGTGCTCCTTTGTCTACAGTATGTTAGGCTCTTTCAGGTCAGACAAGACCTACAGTATTAGACTGATTACAGCAGCGAACTATGATGACGTGAAATGATGTTATTTAAGACCACGACAATGACATGTTTTGCTCTCTGTGTCGAAACATTGTTTGAAGACCAGGAACATTTGCGATTGCATCTGTCAGTGGTATACATTTAGACTTCTTCTTCTCATCGTCCTTCTCCACCCTCATGGGTGAACGCAGAGCTGTCGTCTCGACAGGCAACATCAGGTAACACCCTGCAGCATGTCGTGAGAAGAGTTTCACCCAGCGGAATGGGAGACGTCTGTACAGCAACAAAACAGGAAGGCTCAAATGTGAACTTGATGCTATTCATGCAGTTATGGGGCAGGATGTTTCACCCTGAGAATGTCTGATGCTGAAACTGTGGTAACAGTGCAAACGACTGTCAGAGCGCTGCGTGTCTCACCTCCAACCCCACATCAGGGAAGTGGCTAAAAGCCCCTTAGATTGTGGTGACTCTCTTACTAATATCTGGAACAGTTTTTAAAGCTGAAGAATTTGTGTGTGTGTGTGTGTGTGTATTACCCCTCCTGCTGCTGTAGAGAAGCTTTCATGGATTTGATCTGGAGGAGGTGAGAGGTCATGTCTGTAGCCAGGACCATCTCGATGACCAGTGCTCGTAGCTCCCTGCCACATCACAAACACACACATTTACACACACATTCACACAAACAGATAAGCACACGCACACACACATTCACACAAACAAACATAAAAAAGGCGTCCGATTACTGGAACCAGGAGTGTGGTTGAGAAGATATGTCAGATAAGCGCACTAATGACGTACATTCTGGATAGCTGGTCAGTAGCTAGACCTTTTTAGATTTCCTGATAGCGTTATTTGTTTTTGACGGCATCTTGGATAATTTACAATCCTTCTTGTATTTAATCATCTATTTACAGCTGCTTCTCTTTACAATAATCTTCAGACTTTTTCAGTTCAGCCAACATGATAAAATGTCACATATCACAATATTCATGTGTTTCATGTCAATTCTGGTGAATATTGTTACTTTCTCCACCTCTCGGTCACTCAAATTAGATGTGTAAACCAAAGAGATTGGAAATGTGGTCTCCATGGTGATACGAAATGTGGTCTGCTTGAGGACGTTCTCCAGAGCCTCACCTCCACTCCTCTCCTGAGAGGTTCATGAAGATGTTCATCTGCTCCTCCTGCAGCAGACGGAAAGCAGCACTAATATGGTGGCTTTCCTGGACCGACCTATCGTTGTAGATCATGGCCAACTCTGACCTATCACAGAACAGAAAGAAGGCGTGAGAAGCCATGCAACCTCCTTACCAAGTGTGAGAAACCAAATGCTTCCCTTTTCACAGAACTGGCTACCTAAGATTTGTACTGCAGTCACAGAGCCGATGGGATGCTTAGTTTCTGTAAACTGTAGGACTGTCCATTTCATATTCCTCCATGCTCGTAACCTTATTGAGGGAAAGCATGTTTTTGTGCCCAAAATAAAGCTTGAGGCGTGCCAGGAAATGAAATTCTCTCTCCACAAGAAACAAGAGCAACTGTTCTGCTTTGCTATATTAAACTAAGACAACAGTATGGCATTGTCTTACTCTATAGTCTCTGTTTGCTCGATATTTCTCTCTCTCTCTCTCTCTCTCTCTCTCTCTCTCTCTCTCTCTCTCTCTCGCACACACACACACACACACACACACACGGTGGTGTCTTACTTGGTGTGAATGTGAAAGTTGTTAGTAGTGCCTGTGTGTTCGTAGTCATGAATGGCAGCAGCGAATAGTGAGGCCAGCACCTCCAGCTCAGTCAGCCAATGCTGTAGCAGGAAAACACACCCTGAACAGTTACACCTCATCAACATCTACTCCCATAGGTGCATGCCCTGCACACGGAAACTGCTTAACAACGATGTTCTTGTTTAAAAAAAAATATATACAGTTTAAACCATCAGTCACACAGTCTTAGACACACACACACACCACACACACTTTACCACTAGGCCGGTGCGTAGCAGCAGGCAGTGGAGTGTCTGTGTGACGTCGGCGGCGTGGACGTGGCTGTGGTACGGGTTGCTGTTCTTGCAGTAGCCCGACTCCAGCGCAGTCAGGAAGGACGTCATGCACGAGATGGGGATCTGACGCCGTCAATGAGCACCAACAGTATCATTTACATTTAGTCATTTAGCAGACGCTCTTATCCAGAGCGACTCACAGTAAGTACAGGAACATTCCCCCCGAGGCAAGTAGGGTGAAGTGCCTGGCTCAGGGACACAACGTCATTTTGCACGCCCGGGAATCGAACCGGCAACCTTCTGATTGGTAGCCCGATTCCCTAACCGCTCAGCCATCTGCTGACCCCCCTTTTATCAGGAGGGGCCCGTGTGATCAACATGAGTGTCTGTCTGTAAGTGTGATCGATATAATGGGAGACCTTGAATCTGCTGTTGAGCTGGTATCTGGTGACCAGCTCGAAGAACAGAGTCTGCAGGGCGTGGTCACAGCTGGCCGAGTTCAGCGCAAATACGTCAAAACTCCAACGGTCCACGTCCTGGAACAAGGAAGAGATCAACCGTGACCGGTCTGGAGGCTGGCGAAACATTATGGGCTGGTTGCCTAGATACACTGTAGATAAATCTAGCCCATTGCAGGACGGTGATGGAACAGGAAAAATAACAACAAACAATATTATTTGGAATTGGATCAAATCGAATTGACTGTATGGCTAGCTATGAAACATTGGGATGGGTATAGGTGTTTGATAAAGCATTTTAGTGCAGATTCAAAGGTTTACAGGTAAATCCCTTCCTGTACAATATGTTGCTTCGGATAAAAGTGTCTGCTGAAGGAACACACGTCACACTACATTACACGTCCATGGAATTGCTTCTTCGCAACGTGTACATGATTTGCTAGTTCAGGACAAAGACATTTGGTAATCCTGTCCCAGAGATGCTGAAGGCACGGCCTCACCCTGAGACAGTGGACCACGTCTTCAGGCTGGTCTGGCATGGCCGCCGTGTACGCCCTCTTAAACATCCTGGAAACACGGGAACAGGTTTAGTCACGGATGCTAAGCAAAGCAGTCCTGATTCCTTGGTGCATATTGATGTAACGACTTCATTTAGACACCGGGGAGGCAGCGTGGGCTGTGGATGTGAATTGCCCTGGAAATGTTCCCTGGGCAGGATTAGAAGCCCTGCTCCTAGAAGGATCTGAGTCTGAGGGTGAAGGTGACTTAGCAGCTCGTGCCAGTTGCTCGCGCTGAGAGAAGGCAAGTCCTGTTTTTAGACTCTGATAATGTTGAGTTAGTGCCAGGAATGGACACAGGAAATACATATATAAACTAATATCTACAAAGTGTGTTTATATTTATGTACCTACGACGGGGGCGCAACCACGTCTGTTACATGTAGTAAGTAAGACTTAATCAGGTTAAAGTGATTGAAGCCAAAGTTCTTTGCACATACAGTAAAAAAAAACAGAACGTAAAAGTCAAACCTCTCAACAAATATCCCAGCTTGCACTGCGTGGACGATGCTGCGGAACTTGGGCTTGTCGTCAGCCCGGCGGGCGGCTTGCTGAACCTTCCGGGTGAACGTGGAGGCCAGCCAATCGGTGACCTCCGACGGGACGCCATCGGACTGCAGCTGTTGAAGGTCATCTTCGACATCCAGAGACTGTCTGAGAGAGACAAGGAGACAGACTGACAGCGTGTTCACTGGGTGACTACGTATAGCTCAATGTGACGAACACGACATAAACCGCCTCGGCAGAAAGGCTCTTTTGAGCTTCAAAATATTTGAGCTGTCGACAAGCTTGCTACCGCTAATGAGCTACAATCCCAGTGTGTACCGAGGTTATTTAGGGTGAGAAAAAGAGAGACAGTTGAGAGTGTGTGTGTTTGAGTGTGTGTCTGAGAGTGTGTGTGTGTCTGTGTGTGTGTGTATCTGAGTGTGTGTGTGTCTGAGTGTGTGTGTGTGTATCTGAGTGTGTGCATGTTGGTTTTGATCTTGCCTGTGTCTGTATAATGTAATGGGGCCGTTATGGATTTACTAGCTGTCAGGATCCATTAACTTGTTTGGGGTTTGAGGCTTCATGTATAAATATTGGTTATTGAGAGAATATGGAGAGCGCATGATGACTGTTAGCCCAGTTCAGTTCCTCAGCCGGGTCCAACACTATTTTCAAATCTGTATTATCAAAAACATGGGGTGTACTTGATTTAGTACATTAAAACTAAAGCACCTTAAGTACTGTTCATATTTAGATTATTGTATTTGACCTGGATCTGATCCTATCTGGACTAACTACCATCCTGGTCTCTTGATGTGTTGTGAATAAACCCTGCTGGCTTCATCCTTCAATCAAATGAGGATGGAACCTGCCTTCTCATAGATCTGTGAGTTTTGTGACATCATACAGAACCGTCCTGTGACATCATACAGAACCGTCCTGTGACATCATACAGAACCATCCTGTGACATCATACAGAATACTCCTGTGACATAATACAGAACCATCCTGTGACATCATACAGAACCATCCTGTGACATCATACAGAGCAGTTTTGTGACATCATTCAGAGCACATCGACACAGGAGGTTCGTCTACCTGGGCCCATCGATGTAGACAGCCTCCAGGAGAGATGCCGTGCACTCCAGGTTCCTCTTGAGATCTTCAACGTCCACATGTTTCTCCTCCAGCTGCTTGACCATGCACCTCAACCTGCATGTCAGAGGGTAAAGGTCAGACCAGAAACAGCACAGCGTGGAGGCAGAGGCAGGAACAAACCACCAGAGCTGGCGGGGGAGAGGAGGGTGTCTCCTCCATAGCAGAGATAGAGCCGATACAACAACAGGTTTTCAGAGAGGAGACTTCTCCTCTAAAACGATTTGGGACAACCAGCCAACAAGATGACTATGCTTTGGGACACAAGCCATCAATCACAGGTTACTCTTTGTCAGGACAAGCCCTAAGCAAGTTAGCAGCTGGTGGTCTTCGTGCATGGCCAAGTGTTCACTGTGTACGAAACAATGAATCTTTGTGACGTACGCTGAACATTTCAAATGTTCCTTCATTAAGAAAACGTGTTATTTTGGAAACTCTAAACTAGAGGAAAAGTGTCTGTGAAGCTTTGGTAATAGAGATTGGACCAACTGTCAGGACAATAACACATTTCCAAGCCAGGACGTCTAGAGACAAAGCTAAAATCAAAGATGAAGCAGAGATCATGGTATTGACTGGTTAGGGCTGAAATGTCTGTGGCAGAAAAAAGTAAATAAGTCATTGATAACAAATAAATAAAAATTGGGGTTTTGACAAAAACAAGTGTTCCCTTGTGCTTGTGTTTGTTTCCCGTTATGTCTGGTTAAGATGAAGTGTACCATTCTGACAGATAGTACCTCCACCCGCTGATTTTAATCGCCTTAGTACTGTGTGTTCTGAAATGCTGCTGGTTAGGAATTTGACACATTACACATTTCACATTATAGACTCCAAACTTTAAACCAAAAGAATGTTGTCTTTACGTACAAAGTTGAGTATTTGCTGCTTACAAGACCAAAAACATTGTCTGCGTGACATCGTTGATACATTATCTTATGGTGCAATGGAAACTTGTCTGGCCTGAACCTCAGATATGGTACAATGATAACTGCACTCAATCAAAGGTAAACAAAACACACCGTTAAGAGCATGGTGTTTAATTTCATGTCTGAGTTGTTGTGGTCAACAATCACTTCTCCAACCGCAGAGGAAGTGTTTGCATGAAGAGCAGTCGGCCAGGAGAGCCTTACAGCTTTTCAAGGGTCTATCACGTTGGCAGCGGCTTTGAAAAGCCATTCCGTCGTATAAATAGCCAGTGGAATGGTGCCTCTGATTCCTGATAATGTTTTTTGATAACGTGTCAGCTTTGTGTTGGTGTTCAAAGTAAAAAAAAAAAGAAAGAAAAAAAGTTGGTCAGCATTTGTAGTAATACTCATAATAAAGGGTTTCATTGCTTGAGAGATGTATTGTTCACCCATATGGGCTTTACCGGTGTCATGTCACAGGGCCTTCATGACAGCACAGACGCGCATGTGGGATGATGCTTGTTTTGAAGAAACAGACTCCCTCAAGCATTGTTGCAAATTCTGCAATTAGACAATTTCTTTTGTTCTACTTAACTTTATTTGACCAACCTCACTGAAGTAGGTGCACAAGATCGTACCCATCTTGTTCATTGCTTGAAGTTATATGTACAAACATATCGTGATTTTATACCCTTCACCACTAAAAGGATAAAAAGAAACATTATGTTTAGGAGATTTTAGCATGTCCATAGCGACTTACAATAAGTTAATACAATACTGGGATGCAGGCCCACAACCTGGAGAAACCAGGTCTCAAACAACATAATGTGTATCACTGTATTCAGCCACTGCTGCAAAAGGCTCGCCTCTCGCCAAAAGAAAATCATATTTACATTTGCAGCATTCACACCAATCAAAGGAATAGATGCTTGAGAATGGGAGCACGCAAAGAGGGCCAAAACACAACTGTGCTCTCAGCAAACTGACGTGTCACCCGAAACAAAACCACAGACCCCCCAGGTCCTCTAATAAAGAGGGAAGGAATGCTGGGGGGGCAGGAGGGAGCGAGTGGACAAAGCTACTCGTGAGGCTAGTCGAGCTGAGGGGGGTGAAAGGAGAGCTTACAACTTCTGAGTCCTGAAGTGTTGCTTCACAACCACGACCTGAACAGTGAGTATAATACTAATGCCACCGTACACCATCACACGATGAAATAAATGGATATCAATGTAGAAATAGTCACAGTGTGAAAAACGATGAGAAAGAAGTCAAGCAAACAATACAGATAAACAGCATTACTAACATGGAAGGATCTTTTAAGATTAAGCTTGGTGGTGCATCTGTCAGATGAAGCGTGTGACAACAGCAGGTTGGATTCCACCCACCACAACACTCCCAGTCTCTCTTACCTGGTGATAGGGATCTGAAGATGCTTCCTACGAACTCTCACAAGCTCAGCCATCCAGCCCAGAGTGTAACTTTACTCTCACAGCCTACAGTCAGGCAATACGTAGTTACTCAGGGAGAAAACCGAGCTAGAGAGAGAGGAAGAGAGATAGAGAGAGAGAGTAAGAGAGAGAGAGAGAGAGAGAGAGAGAGAGAGAGAGCAGAACAAGAGAGTAAAAAGTTCTCTGAGCTGCCTAAACCAAAACTTGTCTGTCCTGAACAGCAATTCTGACTCACCCACCACAGACACCCACTTCTGAGGGACCCACTCTGCTGCACTGTGATTGGCCAGGCCAAAAGTGTGTCAAAGTGTGTGTGTTTGTGGGTGTGTGCCTGTGTGTTTGTGTTTGTGTCTGTGCCTGTGTGTGAGTGTGTTTGTGTGTATGTGTGTGTGTGTGTGTGTGTGAGAGAGTGTGTGTGTCTGTTCCCGTGTGCCTGTGTGTGTGTGAGAGTCTGTGTGTGTGAGAATATGTGTGTGTGTGGCAGTGAGGGAGCCCAGCCCTGGCTCTGATGATGTGTTGACTGCTAGGCTTTCAGGCGGTGTGTACTCTAAACCTAAATGCGTATTTTCCACTGCCGCACAGGCCAATCAGAGACTGAAGTCTTTCACTCTGCCCTGCTAGGCAGCCCAAACCAAAACAAACAGCCTTCACTGTCCTCGAAAGCCACCCGTGGAGGGCCTCCTGGACAGCTAGCGGGTTAGCGGGTTAGCGTGCTAGTGGGCTAGCGCTCCAATGCGTAGACCAACTAATCTTTGATAACTTCACCGTTGGAGAAAACAGAACGTGTCTCACAACCCAACTGGTGTGCTAAAAATATACAGCATCACAATAAAAACATCAACTTCACAGTCAATGATACTCAAACTTTTTTCAACCTACTACATAAACCAAAGCTTAGTTTTAGTTATCATTACGATAGAGTATTGTATATATACTGTAAACAGCACTTCACAGTCTGTTAATGCAAACATGGAAAACACTCAAAGGAGAGATTAAAACACTGTTTGAGACTACCTCAAACTCCAAGGTCTTACATTCATAAGTCTTTTTATAGATAGCTGTGAGATCTGTCTTGCACCAGAATTTTGGAAATACCCACTGTGTCCTGCCCAGCCCTCCTCCCAGTCCCTCAGTTTCCACCCTCCGTGCATGGCCCTCCCCTCCTCCCCTCCTCCCCTCCTCCCCTCGTCCCCTCGTCCCCTCCTCCCCTCGTCCCCTCGTCCCCCAGCCCTCCACCCCCCCTGGCTGCCTGTCCTTCTCCCAGACTCCCATGCTCCTTGACATTGCTCCTTGACACAGAGAACAGAAATGCATTTAATCCTGACGGACTTCCAGAAGCGACGCAGAGCAGACTGTAAGGTACAACCACGTCTCATCTCATGTGCTTTAGAACGGGATTTATTCCTACATAAACACCCAGAACATGCATTAGACCACGCTTGCCCTGCAGACCGCGTGACGTCTCCCAGATTAAGATCATCTGCTATACAAGCTATAGCATGTAAAGTATATTACATGATACAGCTTTATAACAACTTTTACTGTCATTTCCATAAATTCTGATCATAGATCAGAAAGAAAGTCATCCTGTGGGACACTTGATGACCCAAGAGATGCAGGCTGGACAAAACTTCTCAGTCCTTTTGAATGAGACAAAACAGATGTGCTGGGACCTGACCCCAAGTCAGCGTTCCTACTCTGAGAGGATGACTGATCCAGCCTGTAGTTCCAAGCCTTAGACGGGTCATTTCAACCCAGACATCACGCCCTCTCTCACAGGTCCCTGTCACCGCGTGTCACCTGGCTCTCTCTTGTCTGATGATCTCGCTTGTATTCCTATCCTGCACGGCACGGCCCTTTGTCACATCAAAAGACACAAACGTAACATAACTCATTACTGAATATTAGGTAATCAGACATGGAGCTGCCAACATAGACAACCAAGATGATGATCCAATGACAAAACGTGTCCACCAATCCCCAGGCGGACCAGGGGGCAGTTTCCTCTGACCCCGTCCTCCCGCCCCCTCATCCAGCTGGAGCTGTCACCGTCCTTCCTACTCAGGTTACTCTAGGTGCAGTTCTGCAGTCATATGTGGAGCCCTCTGGGACATTGCTTGTAAACTAAAGTTTACTTTTTTTTATTTTTTTTTTATATACCCCACCCAGTCTATTACAGTGTGTCCCCATACATATGATCTTTCTCTCTCCCCTCCTTTCTTCTTTCCTCCTCTGACATGGCTGTACGGTCATGTGGTCGGTAGTGAACCCTGCCCTCTCATCTGTCTTAATGCCAGATGACTCCAATCCCCCTTTTAACCCCCCCCCCCCACTAACCACGCCAGCTTTAACCATGTCATAGACACACACTCTCACCCCTCCCCGCCCAAGAACTGACCTCAACAAGAGCAGTCGGAACGGGCTCAGAAAAGCTCTGACTCTGGCCGGCTATAAATCTGAGTGGTTTTCATCCATGGGAACCACAAGCCTTTCTCAAGCCACACGGTGCTGAACCAGGACGGAGCAAGTGAGTGAATCATGTCAAGTCATTAAAAGACTGAATGGCTCACAGAAATCAATGAATACATTAATGTAATAATGAAATAAAGAATGAACACACAACATTTTAAAAAGCTAAATGAGACAGAAAAAACAGCAATGAATGAAGGAGTGAATGTGGGCAGGTCTTACTGTGTGATGGCGCTACTCCACGTCTCCAGTGTTGTGCTCCGGTTCTGGATCCTGCCGACCATGGCTCTTCATGGGGGGGGGAGACTCCTCACCAACCACTGTGTGTGTGTGTGTGTGTGTGTGTGTGTGTGTGTGTGTGTGTGTGTGTGTGTGTGTGGAAGAGACTGTGTGTGTGGGTGTCTGTCTGCCTGTCAGTCTGTTCCTCTCCGTCTCTCCCTCTCTCTGTGTTGAGCTCAGAGGTCCATCTCTGTGTTCAGCTCAGAGGTCCATGTCTGTGTTCAGCTCAGAGGTCCATCTCTGTGTTCAGCTCAGCGGTCTGCGGATGAGCAGTAGCTGTCTGCAGCACCACCAGCTGTGGTCTTTATACAGGTGTGTTTTTCCACCTGGCCCCGTCATCAGCAGCTAGGGACTGTCTGAGGAGGAGAATGTGCTGCATGCACGGCCACCGCCACAGCACTGAGACACACACACACACACCCGGGAGCAAGTTTCTGAGATACAAGTTTCATTATAAAGCAGCAATGAGGGACACCCTGGGTGCTGTTTGACTTCACATCCACTTCCTGTCTACTGGGATGTGTTGTTTGGTGTTTGTCATGTTTGGAGGTTGTGTCCTAGCCTAATGTACACCGAGGCTGTAGAACCCTGATTCACTGGTTAGCAGACAGAAAAGAGAGGGGGAGAAGTGGAAGACAGAGATGAGATAAATTCATCAGTTAGATAAATGCAGTACTTAGAGAGATAGAAAAGAAGAGAGAGGAAGGGAGAGAGAGAGAGATAGAAAGGAAGAGAGAGGAAGGGAGAGAGAGATAGAAAGGAAGAGAGAGGAAGGGAGAGAGAGAGATTGAAAGGAAGAGAGAAGGAGGGAGAGAGAGATAGATAGAAAGGAAGGGAGAGGAAGGGAGAGAGAGAGATCGAAAGGAAGAGAGAAGGAGGGAGAAAGAGATAGATAGAAAGGAAGAGAGAGGAAGGGAGAGAGAGATAGAAAGGAAGAGAGAGGAAGGGAGAGAGATAGATAGAAAGGAAGAGAGAGGAAGAGAGAGAGAGGTCGAAAGGAAGAGAGAGGGAGGGAGAGAGAGATCGAAAGGAAGAGAGAGGGAGGGAGAGAGAGATAGAAAGGAAGAGAGAGGAAGGGAGAGAGAGATAGAAAGGAAGAGAGAGGAAGGGGGAGAGATATTTCCCCACCGTACCAACAGATCACCAGAGTACTGCCTGGGGACTGGGAAACGACAGGGAGAGACTGAAAATCATCTGTGGAATAATTCTCTGAATTGGATCCCTCCTTTGTTATTACACACACAGATTATTGTTCCTCCTTTGTAGGATATTATTGCTTGTTGACTACTGCCATGTTACATTCAATAAAAGCATTTCACTACAAACCTAATTAAAACCATAATAATTTGGTCCTTAAATTTCTTTCAGATGTTGTGGCCATTGTGATACACATTATATCGTAACTGACAAAGGCCCTCTCTGTTAAGGTAATTTTTCATTTTCTTTATTCATAGGTGTTAGCTTTAGTAAGACAAAATCACTCAAGACCATACACTAAATTGTACATCTCGTCAAAAACACAATTTAAAAAAGGGTAAAAATGAAAAATCCTGAAAAGTTACAATGCAAGGCTGGTTTCGTTAGCTGGTATGCTGGTTTAGATCGTTTTAAGATAATTTCAAACATTAAATGTACGCAAACTGGGGGAAAACCTCATGTCAAATATTACAACAGAGACTCCAAGCACCCAGGCCAGCAGCAGACATGAGCGGCGGTGCTGTGAAGAGATGCTTCTAGATCACCCCAGAGTGATGATGACGGCCTTGTAGACCTCCCTGTAGGCGTTCCTCAGAAGGACGTAGGGGAAGCAGCTCTCCAGCATGTCCTGGCTGAGGAAGGGAGAAGCCTCCACAATCTGAGGAGGAGAGAGGGGGGAGAGAGGGAGGAGAGAGGGGGGAGAGAGGGAGGAGAGAGGGGGGAGAGAGGGAGGAGAGAGGGGGAGGGTTAGCAACAGCGTACAGCAGTTTTACCTTTATGGCACAAGACCATAGGAGAGGTTGTCTTTTCTTTAATAAGTGCTCATGACATGCCCCTATAGACCAGGTTTCAATCCAAACCCCAGTGATACGTATTATTATTACCAGGGGCACCGTATAGGGGGGAAAAGTTAGGACAATTCCAAGGGCCCCTGACTGACAGGGGTCCCGAAAAATATAAAAATAAATATAAATGAGAAACTTTTTCTGGAATGACCGGTGTCTTTTTACAGTTGTAAACAGAAATGTGGGTCGGTCCTTTTCCACACAAAAAGGATCTTAGTGTGACCTCAGCCTATCGGTGCAGTCAAATGGCTCGATGCAATCCCGCTCCCCAGGAGGGGCCCTGGGGAACGTAGAAACAGCAAGATGCCGTACTGTACCATGTGGAGCGTACCATGTGAAGCAGCAAGATGCCGTACTGTACCATGTGGAGCGTACCATGTGAAGCAGCAAGATGCTGCACTGTACCTAGTGGAGCGTACCATGTGAAGCAGCAAGATGCTGCACTGTACCATGTGGAGCGTACCATGTGAAGCAGCAAGATGCTGCACTGTACCATGTGGAGCGTACCATGTGAAGCAGCAAGATGCTGCACTGTACCATGTGGAGCGTACCATGTGAAGCAGCAAGATGCCGCACTGTACCATGTGGAGCGTACCATGTGAAGCAGCAAGATGCCGCACTGTACCATGTGGAGCGTACCATGTGAAGCAGCAAGATGCCGTACTGTACCATGTGGAGCGTACCATGTGAAGCAGCAAGATGCCGCACTGTACCATGTGGAGCGTACCATGTGAAGCAGCAAGATGCTGCACTGTACCATGTGGAGCGTACCATGTGAAGCAGCAAGATGCTGCACTGTACCATGTGGAGCGTACCATGTGAAGCAGCAAGATGCCGTACTGTACCATGTGGAGCGTACCATGTGAAGCAGCAAGATGCCGCACTGTACCATGTGGAGCGTACCATGTGAAGCAGCAAGATGCTGCACTCTACCATGTGGAGTGTACCATGTGAAGCAGCAAGATGCTGCACTGTACCATGTGGAGCGTACCATGTGAAGCAGCAAGATGCCGTACTGTACCATGTGGAGCGTACCATGGGAAGCAGCAAGATGCTGTACTGTACCATGTGGAGCGTACCATGTGAAGCAGCAAGATGCCGCACTGTACCATGTGGAGCGTACCATGTGAAGCAGCAGGTAGATCGAGTCTCGGTTCTTTCCACTCTCCGCTCTCTCCACGTTCTGGCCCAGTTGCAACAGGGTGGAAGACGCCACCTACAGTAGGAAAACCACAGAGGAAGACAGATAAGGGCATAGCTTCTTCAGGGTTAATTTCTATGCAGATTGACATCTGCATCACAAAAACCCTCTTGCTGTGAGAACATGGTCGAAGAAAGAACTAATTCAGAAAACTGTATACAAAGCCTGATTGCCAGTCTATGGATGGCAAACAAAGAAAAATTTGTAAGAATTTATTTTTTTCCTTAAAATACTGCATGAATGAATCCATTTTATTCAAGCAATCGTAAAAAAATAAAATAAATAAAAATAAATAATAATAAAATAAACGATTTATTTTATGTCTGTTGTTCCCCACAGTGAGAAACTCCTTCATGTGCTGCTGGATGTTCTTGTTCTGGACGGTGTACATGGCGGCCGCCAGCTGGTTGATGGCTGTGGCCAGGCAGTGGATGTTGTTGTGGTGCCCTGGCAACAGAAACAGTGTTAGTCAACACAAGACACACCTCAACACAAGACACACCTCAACACAAGACACACCTCAACACAAGACACGCCTCAACACAAGACACACCTCAACACAAGACACGCCTCAACACAAGACACACCTCAACACAAGACACACCTCAACACAAGACACGCCTCAACACAAGACACGCCTCAACACAAGACACACCTCAACACAAGACACACCTCAACACAAGACACACCTCAACACAAGACACACCTCAACACAAGACACACCTCAACACAAGACACGCCTCAACACAAGACACGCCTCAACACAAGACACGCCTCAACACAAGACACGCCTCAACACAAGACACGCCTCAACACAAGACACACCTCAACACAAGACACACCTCAACACAAGACACACCTCAACACAAGACACACCTCAACACAAGACACGCCTCAACACAAGACACACCTCAACACAAGACACGCCTCAACACAAGACACACCTCAACACAAGACACGCCTCAACACAAGACACACCTCAACACAAGACACGCCTCAACACAAGACACACCTCAACACAAGACACGCCTCAACACAAGACACACCTCAACACAAGACACACCTCAACACAAGACACACCTCAACACAAGACAACTTAATACAACAAGTGTCCCCTGGGTGACAGACACACGTCAAAAAAATAAAAATCCGTTCACACTGATTAATATGCATAAGTAAGTAAATGTTTTGAATTCAATAGCAATGAATATGAAAAAAGGTCATTACGATAGTAACAGTGCTCTTTTAATAGGCTATATATCCCTTGATATGTACGGATGTACGGTGCGTAACAAAATAATAAACTCATCTAGCATAATAAATACATTTAAAATCATAATAAAATCTCCACAATAATACTGGTAGTCACTCCGGCCCATGTAATGTTCTGTTACAGACCTGGCCCCACATTAAAGAAAGGAAAAATGATCTGGCCTTAGCAGAAAAAAGTTTGCACTAAAGCATTACAGCAAGGCAAGGGACCAAAACAACAACTTCACTTCACAGTTTCACCACGACAGGAAAAACTCTACTTCCTCTAAGTAAAAATGTATCTATACCATTGAATGTCTTGTAAGCAAAATATGCCCAAGAACCCACTGTGAGACCAACAAAAGACCCCCTCAGCACTGATGCCGATCTGCCACTGGCAGCTTTTGATGTTCCTGGGTTTGGGCACTGTGCCCGGTAACTTATATCAACACGCAACAGGCCAATACTAACTTTAGGAATGCACGTCAGCATAGCTGTCTATAAACAAACGTAATTTGAAAAACAAGGTTCTCATTTTCCATTGTCTTCATGCTTTAGATGACCATGAATGGCAGAATTCAGGGAGTTTTAGTCAAAGTAATTTTTTGTTTAAAGTATTATTATTAGTCAATGTAAGTTGATTTAAAGACAGTGAACTATAGATACACGTTCCATTCACTCACTGAGCTAAAACATATTTTTGAAACAACCATGTCCATTTGAAACAACCATGGCTGATTCACCAACCCAAACTCACTTGTTCAAAATAAGTGGTTTAATAACATCAGTTCAAACCGGTGTGGGAGACAAAACATAAAAACACAAAACAAGAAAAAGTTTTCCACGGCCAGCTCTGTGTTACAGGAACCTAAACATGCTTGTGTGTGTACCAGGGGTGTGTGTACCAGGGGTGTGTGTACCAGGGGTGTGTGTACCAGGAGTGTGTGTGCCAGGGGTGTGTGTACCAGGGGTGTGTACCAGGGGTGTGTACCAGGGGTGTGTGTACCAGGGGTGTGTGTGCCAGGGGTGTGTGTACCAGGGGTGTGTACCAGGGGTGTGTACCAGGGGTGTGTGTACCAGGGGTGTGTGTCCTCACCTCCGTGCTCCTTGCTGTAGAAGGAGTTGGGGTCCAGAGCCAGGGTGGGCAGAGACACAGCCACATACACCAGGAGCAGACAGGTCAGCTTGTACTCCTCCTCCACAGAGGAGCCGTCTGTGAACCCCAGAGACACACCCCAGCTGACTACAGACCACAAGCTAGCGGCTCCCACACAGCAGCACGGGGTAACACGCACGTGGTGATCATTAAGGGTTGCATGTCTAGACCTTTCCTGACACATGTAAGAACTCAAAAGAAACCTTTATGGGATCCCCAGTTTTCCTGTGAAGAACCCAGGTGTTTCCTGTTTACCTGAGCGCATGCTGGCGATGGCTGCCACCAGGGCGGGGTCAATGTCACATGTCAGCCCTGCCGCCGCCGCCAGCTCAAACACACTCATAGTCACCTGGAGAGTCATGAACATGTCACCTGAGACCATCAGGAACATAACACAGACCAACACCCTGTCGACATGTTACAGTTTGGTCCACTAAACTATTGGTGAACTTGATGATCTACTAAAATATTAGTAGCCTTCATGGTCCATTCAACTATTGGTGAACTTGATGATCTACTAAAATATTAGTAGCCTTCATGGTCCATTAAACTATTGGTGAACTTCAAGGTCCACTAAACTGTTGGTGAACTGCATGCCCTACTAAGCCTTCCTCTGCTCTCTGCACAGTGTGTCAGAGGAGGCCTGTGAAGGCAGAGCACCGAGGCGCAGGAAGCCCATACTGCTATGTTATGATCACATCATAGAAAAGAGGCCAGCCAGGCCCTGGTGACGGCTGTGGGCATGTAGCATGTCTGTCATGCAAAGCTCTACAGACCCACGTTGGCCACAGAACAGCACCACACACACACTGTACACAGACACACTGGCTGGACGAGCAGTTCTATTTATTCTATTCTATCTTCCTTGATGGATGCTGACCAACCTAATGGTAACAAGAACCACGGATGGAAACAGAACCCCTGTGTAACTCATCATGTGTTTACATGGTGAGCTGCTTCTACATCAGGAGGTCTGGAGATGCAGACACTGGGGTTATTTATTCATATTTATCTTACTTTAATTCTCACATGAATAATGCAGGGGGGGGGGGGGGGAGTGTGATTTCATCAAAGTGTTCGATAAGTCAGGAGGGATGAGAGATGAGAGGGGCCTCTACCTTGATGTCGTTTTCTGAAGAGATAAAGTCCCTCAGGTACTGTATGGGACCCATGAGGTATGGACAGCGTTGGTTCATGACCTGAACAGGAACACACCCCAAGAAAGGACACTGATTACAAGAACTGTACGGCCTGTCCTGGAACACACTGGTGGCTGTTATGTCACACTTTTCCTACCAACACTAAACGCAGACCTAAGTGGTCAGTGTGTATGAAATGAAGACCATCAGCCTCTTCCCTGGGGGTCAGAGTCACAGTGGTTTTCAGCAGGTGGGAGGAGGTGATTCTTACGTCCTCCAGGGCATCCTGGGCCATGGTCCTGAAGGACAGGATCACCCCCACGATGGTCATCCTCTTCAGCACGTTCTCGCTGGCTGACGGGGGGGGGGGATATGTCACAGGATTGTTAACACAGACACGCATGGTGGATCAGTCTCTTTCTAGAGCAGAAAAGCAGCGCTGGGACTGACTGAAGGTTAGCTTGCTGTATAGTACCGCAGTACCTCCCATACTGTACCACGTGTGGTAAACACTACCCTGTCATAACATGGCCCGCTGAAGCTTGATGAGGTCTCCTGCTGAGATCTAAAGCAGAGGAAGCTGGAGGAGACCTACTTGTCCTAGATACCGTTGGATACCGTGCATTCTGCACGTGCGTGAAGTTTCACACAGACGTCATCTGGAGTTGAGTAAGACGCCGAAGGGCCTGGTTCCAGGAACTTACAAGAACTGTGTTTGGAGTGATGCTATTGCCCTCCATTTTCTATAGTCTTTCTGCTTCCTCTACCTGCCTCTGCTTCCTTCCATCCTTCCCTCCCTCCCGTCTCCCTCTCTCACCTGGCAGTCTCTTCTGAAGGTTGGCCATGGCTTCGGGCTTATCAAAGTTGGCTCTCATCTGAACCAAAACATCCATGTTCTCCATCACCAGTTTCTGAGGGGAGAGGAGAGAGCTTCATATTTTCATCTTTTCTCTTTTCATTAAACTGAAACAACTCAATCTGGAGATACACATCTCTCTCTACGATGAATCATAACCTCCAGATGAAAGATAGTGTTTTCGATGACGTCCATATCTGAAGATGAAAGCCTCTCTCTGGGACGTGAAAGTCCATGTCTGATCAGAACAAACAGGCAGCCCTGAGCCCTCGGGGATACCTACCTTCAGCTCGCTGACCTGGGAGGTGATGTGCCACATCAGATTCTCACTCAGAAACTTCATGCCATAGGGACCAATCAGCTCGGCTAATGCCTGCATTTCTGGAATCACACACGGGTACATAATATCAAATAAAAGTGATTTCGTAAAAGCATATTTTGATTAGGTGTCAAACAGATTCGAAGAATTGCAGTAAGTTCAAAATCAGTTTAGAGGAAATTAAACACGTAATCAAAATGTATTCATCATACATTTGTATTCGACATTCTCAGTCATATCATCTTTAACTAAATTGCTTTTTTTCACCTAAGGACTGACTACTATCTACTAATACAGTAAGAAAAGTCAAATTGAGTCATCTAGCCTACATGGATGGTTGCTCATGACTCTGCACATATGTGGCTTTACTCAGAGCCTGAGGTTGATTTCTCTTGAATTCGAGGAAGAAAGACTACGGGTAAGCATTTCTGCTGCAGAGTGCATCACTACCCTGAAATGACGTGTGCGGATAAGAACATATGAATAGCACTGACTAGTATATCAAAAACAGAGTCGATAGGGAGATGGACCAATTAGTCAGCTGGGATCATGTCTGTTACGTAAAACAAGCCTGTGCAGTGCTGAAGATCTGAAGCAGTTATTGTAAAGTGAGAGTGTGTCACCAAAAGAGACAGAGAGAGAGCGAGAGAGACAGAGAGAGACAGAGAGAGACAGATAGAGAGCGAGAGAGACAGAGAGAGACAGAGAGAGAGAGAGAGAGAGAGAGAGAGACAGAGAAAGACAGAGAGAGAGAGAGACAGAGAGACAGTGAGAGAGAGAGAGAGAGAGAGACAGAGAGAGAGAGAGAGAGACAGAGAGAGAGAGAGAGAGAGAGAGAGAGAGAGTTCAAAAGGAGAGTGAGAAAGACAAGGGCTTGTAGAAAGTCTCTCATCTTCACACATCACTAAATATAAACTAAAATGCATGTTAGTGTGCATGTGGGAGTGATAAGTCCTCCAAGATGACCACCTCTACAGAGAACATCAATGACATCAGTTCATTGTGACATTACACAAGGTGAGGTAGGTGTGATCACTAGACACACTGGATCCTACAGCAGAATCACACCCGTTCACAGATCATCTCACCAATGATGTCCGAGTATTGGTCCGCTTTGAAACTCTGGTCGTTGTCGTTGCCCTGATTGACAAAGCAGTGCATTGTGGGACAGTGGACAATCATGGCGTTGCTCGCCTGACGCAGGAGCGCCTCCAGGTACCTGGAGACACGAGGAAGACGAGAGTGGTACCTTACACTCTACAAGTGTAAGGTAGGAGGAACTATGCACAAAAATAGAGTGAAAGCAAAGCTATGAGGAAGCCTACAGTGTGAGGCAGCCAATGAGGCAGTCTACACCAAAAAGGACAGGGTTTGATGCAGATTCCAACGGTTGCTGTGCAGTTCTCTTTCCTGCTAACAGGAGTTTGATGAGGAAGCGCTGATGATAGCCTAATGCAGGGGCTGATAAGTCAGAAAACAGCAAAAACCCTCTTCCTGGAGAAGGGTGGGGTGAGCTTGTACCAGTTAGTGTAGAGAGTGGTGATGGTCTGGCTTCCCTGCGAGTCCAGAGGCTGGGTCTGTTGCAGCAGGACATTCTTGACCAGCCGAGTGACGTCCACGCTGATGTAACGTGACAGGGTGTGCACGCTGGCCGTGTAGGCTCGGATGGCGGCCAGCAGGTCGGAGGGGCGAGCTATCTCCTGGGTGGTCTGGTTGTAATGAGTCATTCTCACGATGATCCTGAGGAAGCCACATCAGAACCACGTCAGTCAGGAACGGGACGAGCTCAATGGAGCGTCGCTCGCTAACTACACCGCAGCGCACTGAAGGCTGAAAAGCCTTCCTCGACCCTGCCCGGATCTCTAGCTGTGTTTACATGTGGGTCCCGGCCAGGCAGAGAGAAGGCAATCACACTCAGCTGTCTGTCTGCCTCAGGGCCAGAGGAGATTAGAATCTTTCTCCGACAGAGAGACAAAGCAGAACATAAACAAAGGGGAACTGTAGTGTGTACAGTACTGGTACGCTCTGCTTAAAGGGACACACAGACTGTTACTGTGTGTGTGTGTGTTGCATTATACAGTACAGAAGTACGCAACAGCCTACTTTGAGATTCGCGTCTCTAGCTGGGAGATGAGGAACTCTGCGGGGATGACCACGTGGTCGAACATGGTGAAGTCAGTGCACAGGCCGAAGGTGGAGCACAGCTCGGTCAGGGTCAGGTGCATCTTGTCCATGCTGTTGCCATCGCAGGCCGTGTAGAGCAAAAAACGACAACACGAGTACTTTGAGATGGTGAAATGACGCGGTGTAACAGTACTACAGAGACGTGCTTTTGGGTTTTAAGGAGTTTTCAAGAGGATCTGACTTTGTGACGATGGCCCGGTCCTTCCTCTGACTCTCTGCCCCTGGCTTCTCCTTCTGCACCTCCCCCTTCTTGGCCTGCTGTTTCTTCTGCCTCTTGCGATGAGCCGCGCTGATGGTCCCAGCACAGTGCTTAGGCAGTAGCTAAGAGGAGGAGGAGGTAGAGAGCGCAGAGACAGGGGACTGAGAACGGCTGGTAGGCTGTTTAAAGGAAAAGCAAAGAAATATCCCTCTCACCCTCACTTTTTACAGCGAGTCTCATATAAACAGCTTAGTCATATTTTCCACCAGGACACTCATAGCTATCAGTCAATGAATCAACCTGTCGAATTACTCATCTGGTTTCCCCTCATACTCACACTGTAGTCTTCCTACAGCAAGCCCTACCTGGAAGAGGCTGGGGTGATTTTAATTGGAAAACGGATTACTGGCAACGTCTTTGGCTCGTTAATTTGTTTTCATGACCTGCACGTTACCCAGAATTCACCTGGTCATGGAGGTTGCATTGCTCGGCGCATATCTCCAGGATCACGCTGCCGGTCTGTCTGGCTATCTCCTCCAGGAAGGTCACACACACACGCAGACTCCTCTTCTGAATGGCCTGTATCTGCTCGCACACAGACACACACACACAGACACACACACCACACACACACACAGAGACATAAGGACATTTTTGTGAGTGCTTCTCTTACACCTCCTAGCTCCAGTCAGCTCCCCACTAAAATAATCTTATTGCTACCTAGCTGTGTGTGGTGAGTCAGTTGCCTGTTGCTAGCTGTGTGTGGCGAGTCAGTAGCCTGTTGCTAGCTGTGTGGTGAGTCAGTTGCCTGTTGCTACCTAGCTGTGTGTGGTGAGTCAGTTGCCTGTTGCTAGCTGTGTGTGGTGAGTCAGTTGCCTGTTGTTCCACCAGCTGTGTGTGCTGACTCAGTACTGACCTCCTCTGGGCAGAGCTGGTTGGAGCCACTGCTGAAGTGGGTGCAGACCAGGGGGAAGGACATGAGGTAGCGCTGCATGGTCACCTCCTCACTGCTCTGGCTGAACATCTTCTCCAACACACGCTGGTAGTAGCTGGGAGACAGACAGGTAGGCAGACAGGCAGACAGGCAAGCAGACAGACAGAAACAAACAGAAGGTCTAAATCTCTGGCCTTTCAGCTTAATGCTTCAACAAGCCGATATATGGTTGTACTAGCATGCGGTGTTACTGTGAAAAGACAAGCTGGACTGGAGAATGAAAGGATCCCGTTAACTGGGACAGACCAGAGAGTGGAGAGATCAGCAGTCTCCAGGAGCATGGCGTCGATGCTGTCCACCATCCTGGTGTGGAACTGGGTCATGTTCATCACCTTGGCCAGGTCAGGGTAGTCCTTCAGGGAGAGGGGAGCCTTGGACACACTGGTATAGGCCTGGGTTAGGAGGTGGCACAGAGGTGAATCAAGACAGCTGTCAGACACTGAGGAACCACAGTGTCTGAAGTGCGCGGGTCGGCAGCGGTTTGCTCAAAAGTTTCCCCCAATTATAGTTCCCACAAAACAGGGTGAAAAACCTTGCAGAACACAGTTATGAGTTGAAATGCTCTCTAGCTTTGAAACTTGCTTTTCCTTTCTAACGGCATCAGCATCATCCCAGGACCATCCCAGGATCCACATTTTCCACAAGCTGCTGACTCGAAATGGGTCATATCGCATGACGCTTATCGATGATGTCTTACAGTAGTATAAGTATAATCATGTGCAGCATCTCTCTGGAATCATACAGTTGAGCCAGATGTCATGTTCTGTACCTGCAGTCTGAGCCAGTCCAGTCTGACAGCTCTGAAGTCAAAATCTTCTCCGTTCTCCACTGGTGAGAAATGTATGACATCACCAGAGTATTACTTTACGTACTTTCCTCAGTGCAGCTTTAATGCTGGGTGATTCTCTATAGACAGTCGTGTTAAAGGTCAGTCTGGTTTACGGGAACACGCCTGTGAGCATGAGAACACTGACTGGGAGGTGATCCCAGCTTACCTTGTTTAATACTGAGAGCCGACAGGGTTGAAACAAACGATGTCATCAAGACAGATTCCTCTTCTGGACAGACACACATGTTCTACAGTGACAGACAGAGATTAAACAATATTTAATTAATCATTTAGTTATTCTATATACAAATGGGAGCCATTTTAACCAAAATGAATAGAGTAGATGGTTCAATACTTTGGGTGTCTTGATTTACATTTTTGTTATTTTTTACATTTAGGCATTTAGCAGACGGTCTTATCCAGAGCGACTTACAGTAAGTTCAGGGACATTCCCCCCGAGGCAAGTAGGGTGAAGTGCCTTGCCCAAGGACACAACGTCATTTGGTTGGCATAGCCGGGAATCGAACTAGCAACCTTCTGATTACTAGCCCGATTCCCTAACCACTCAGCCATCTGACTCCCTTTACATCCCCCAGTGAAACACGACCCATGTGCCAGATCCATAATTGCCAACATTTAATCCAATCAAATTCACCTTTGTCACTGTTCCCATGTGAGCTGTCTATACAGGTGACCCAGGTGTGCAGCTGTGGACCCACCTGTATGGTGTCATTGAGTACCAGGGCGTCAAACTGGGCCAGGTACTGGACGTGGTAGCGCTGCACCAAGCGTCTGTGCTTGGTCATCAGGGCTCTCAGCTTCTCCATGTGGAAGAGCAGCTCTGCCATCTGCCTGCGATGCACACACACACACACACACACAAATATATCACACACGTGTGTGTTTTTCCAGAACAGCACATAAACATCACTCATACAGACGTGCTGTATACAGGGTTCAGCTTTGTTATATTTAGAGATTTTTAAAAAAATTACTCGCTGTGATATATTGTTTTTATTATTGTTGCTTGTTTTTTTCCACAGGTACACTTGCACTTATAGTGGTTCATGTTGTTCAATTGTAACTTGTTTAACTACATGCTCTTATGGTTCTTCCCTTTGGCACTTACTTTGGTTGTTCACATTGTGTGCTTCATGTTTTGGCTACTCGCAATGTTTTTGTGGCTATCTTGTTATTATGATCAGTGACCTATGCACTTTGTAAAGCTCTCTCTTGGAAGTCGCTTTGGATAAAAGCGTCTGCTAAATGAATAAATGTAAATGTAGATGTCTTGGTAGGGCCTGTGTATCTGTGTGCTGTTGTTGGTAGGACCCAGATGTGTGTCTCTATGCTGGAAGGACCTACGCGTCTACATAGTCCTCAGGGGTCTTGGTCTTGGGGATATTCTCAGAGTGCCTGACCAGCCACAGAACCTCGTCACGGGAGAAGGACAGAGCCATGAAGACAAACAGCGCCTGGGGGAACAGTTGGCAGAGAGATGAAGAAACAGGAGGAATGTTCCAGGAGGAAACAAGGAATGGAATTTGTGTTTATTCCAGAGCCTTCTGATCCTCCTCATCGCTTGCTCCAGGGGAAATCAGGGGTACAGGAGAAATGTCCAAGTATGTGCAGAAGTGTACCATACTGTCCAGGCTGGACAGTTGCTAGGGGGCTGAGACAGTTGCTAGGATCAGCACAGACATGCACCAACGGTATTAATGAAAGTTCCAACGACAGAAGGACAAACACCTGCTTGTGTTCTTGCAACTTCATTAAAAGGCTAGGGGAAATCTTCCTGGCTTCAATTTTTCAGTTTTGATGTTTACATTATTTGATCTCAATGTGAATCCTTAGTTTAACACGAGATAAAAAGATGTTTTACGTAATCTTCACACTATCAAATACCAGGACCCTCCTTTCATGACTTTAGAGATATGTGCGTTTCATCAACAGGTATCCTAAAATAACATTGAAATTCTGCCTGCCTTGCGTTCCGCCTATACTGTACATTTGAATTCAAATCCAGCGTACCTTAGGACCCAGCAGACCTGGTTCATCCTCCAGAACCTTGTGAAGCTCCTTGAGAGCTCCCCTCAGGAAGTGTCTTCTCTCTCTGCGCATCGCTCCACTGACACACACACACACACATCTAGAACCGATTTCTGTTGGTTGTTACAGCGATTTACAACAGGTCATTGAGTCGTATTAGACTCACCAGTTGAGTACAGTGTGTTCCCTGCATTCCTTAATGTCTGCCACCCGCTTGTTATACCTGGAGGATGGAGAGAGAAAGAGAGAGAGAGGGGGGTCTTTATCAGAGACAGACATCTTACTTAAACTAATTACGTCAAACTATTTATTTAAGTAATCTAATCTCTTACGGTAGCAAATAATTAAACGATTAATTTAATGAATTAAAAGATACTATAAATTAAATGAATTGCCAAGATTACTTAAATAGTTTGGTGCAATAAATTTCCGCACAAGTTTTGAGCATTCTGAACTTCTTTGTTTTCCTACGTACACACCGACACAAACACAGACGGACACACAGACTGTCAGACATCACACCCTTTGATGCCATCGAAGACGTCCTCGGAGACCTTGTAGATGTTGATGACCTCGTCCCTGACCAGGCTGACGTAAAGGCCGCTGCGTAGCGCCATCTTCCACAGGTCCAGAGAGGCCTGGTTACTGTTCAGGCTGCTGTGACACAGCAGAAAGCCCACTGCACCCAGCACAGGGAACACAACATCACTTAGCCCCGCCTGGACAGAGCAGGCCAGCGGCCCAGGCTGCTGTCTCACTCTGAGGTACTCTGAGTGGGTCAGACGGCTGAGCGGTTAGGGAATAGGCTGTTAATCAGAAGGTTGCCAGTTCGATTCCCGGATGTGCCAAATGACATTGTGTCCTTGGGAAAGGCACTTCAACCTACTTGCCTTGGGGAGAATGTCGCTGTACTTATTGTAAGTCGCTTTTGACAAGAGCATCTGCTAAATGACTAAATGTAAGATGTACTCACCCAGAATCCAGCGTTCCATCAGCTCAGTCGACAGGTACTCACAAGCCATCTGGTGGTCAACAGAAACACATATTGCAAAAGCAATATACCAATTGTGCATTCAGTCGTGCATATAGCAGTGGTGCTTGTTTACTGCAGTGCAACATAACACACTAATTACAATTAGTTAAGTTACTTTCTGTATGCTCGGATGTGTTTGTTATGGAGGTGGGCTTGGATTTCAAAATGTATCATTGTTTGCATATTGCTTGCATAGAACACAGTTGTATGGTGTGATTCATTTGTGCGTGTGTGTGTGTGTGTGTGTCTAATCCCACTTAGAACTGCTACTTTATGTACCCTTAGTATAGATAGTCCACATATTACAATTTTAGGTATATGTTTATTGTATGCACCTTCCTGCCAAAGCAAATTCCTTGTCTGTGCAAACTTTCATGGCGAATAAATCCCATTCTGATTCTGATTCTGAGAGATGGAGAGACAGAGAGCCTGTTTGCTCTGAAGTGTGTTTCTTGGCTAAGTATAAGGGCCACATGTCAGGAGCCACGTGGAAGACAGAGCACAAAGATACTTCAAAGACAAGAAGAGAGGAGAGGAGTTTGAGAGGAGATGAAAGGTGTGGAGAGCAGAGGGAGGTGTGGAGAGGTGAGGAGAGATACGAACAAGAGAGGAGAGGTGCAGAGAAGAGAGGAAAGGAGAGGAGGTCATGCTGACCGTGTCACAGCATGCGGGGTCCAGCATGGCCGCAGGGGCGGAAAAGAGGCTGAGGAGCTGGGCGCTGCGCCACTGCTCCGCTGGCAGGTTCCTCCGCGGGTACACCATCTGCAGGGACAGCAGTGCCTCCGTCACCGACTGAGGGAGAGAGGGGAGGGAGAGGGAGAGGGAGAGAGAGAGGAGGGAAGGGGGAGATGAGAGGGAGAGGGAGAGAGAGGAGGGAGAGGGAGAGAGAGGGAGAGGAGAGGAGGGAGAGAGAGGGAGAGAGAGGAGGGAAAGGGAGAGAGAGGGAGAGAGAGAGGGGATGGAGAGGGAGAGAGAGAGTGTGGAGGGAGAAGAAGAGAGAGGGTGGAGTTAGAGATGGGCAACAGAAACCGAGAGAAAGTTAAGGGCGGAGAGCGTCCAGTGTTCTACCATGGCAGAGATGAACAGTGATGGAACACGTGTAGAGCAGTGTGCAGCTCACCCTGGTGTGAGGACCAAACTCCTCAGTGAGCTTCCTCCAGGGATGCTCGTACTCCAGGAACATCTGGCCCAGACGAGGGTACGAGGGGTCGCTGCAGAGACCACACCATGCACTTAACCACACGACCGATTAACCAATCCCTCATTCAACCAGCCAGCCAATCAAGCTTTCAATGATGATCGTAACTATGTTCAATAGAGCTGTAGTCAAATGTGTTTGGTTGTGTGTTTCCCTGTATGATGTCATTTTTTCAGCTAAATAACTTTTTCACTTAAAGATCATGCGTGGTTCCGTTTCCACAAGGATTCACTGTGTTTGCCCATATGCCTTGGCAGTCTGTGAGGAGTGGAAAAGCTGTCATTCATCCTCAAGAGCCACATGGCTTATACCGTGAAGGGCAAAGACAAATTATAGCGGCACATTAATCCATGCATCCACATTTCAAATTCCCCCCTCCCGACTGACTCAGATAAGCACCGAGCAATCAATCCTGAATAGATATGAAGGATGTAAAAATGTCAGCAGTCTTCGGGTCACTCAGGGGGTGGAGGGAGGGGGGTGGGGTGGGGGGGGGGGTGGGGAGGGGGGGGCTCTGTTAGCCAGTGAGGCTCTGTCATCTCTGTACAGTCAGATGAACAGCGGCAGATCCTTCAACAATGGATGTCATAATGACAGTTGAATGGCCCACTCATCATGGCTGGACAGGAGTCCTCTCTCTCTCTAACTGCTTTCCTGTTACTCTCCAATTTTCTCTATCAATAATGAATATAGCCAAAAAAGGTCCGGAAGGTACATGAAAAAGCATCCATCTCTGTCGACATGTACACCTAAAACACAGCCCCCCTCTGGGCAGGCACAGCCCACACCAGTAGGACTGTCCTGTCTACTCACCTGCTGCCATTGGACATCTCATGGGCACAGTTGTACATGCCCACCAGAGCCTTCTTGTCCTCAATGCGAGAGAGCATGACTATGACCGCTGTGTAGGTCACAATCAGGTCCAGGAAGTTCTTGGTGAAGTCAAAGTTGATGGCCTTGACAGAGAGAGAAGCAAGGCGGTGAATGAAAGTACGAGACAGGTTGCGGCGTGAAGATTGAGGGGGCTGTATATCTTGAAACATACAGAACAGCATGGCATGCTTACAATGTTGAAGAAACACAGACAAGCATCGATGGTGTTGAGCAGCTCATATACATGGTCCTGTTGAAGAGACAAGAAGTTATAATTCAGAAGGGTTTGGGGATATTCTCTTGTCATTCCATCCCTTCTAAATTGGACAGAAAATCCTCCTTCACTTTTGAAATAATACACAAGAGATAGATCAGCCATTCCCAACCTTTTCCACCTGACCCCTGCAAATTCTATACAATATCCAGGAAATCATTATTTTTTTGTTTTAGAGCGACTGAGAGACAGTTCAATGGGCATTTGGTAAACAGGCTCTGGAAACCAAGAGAGCGAGTGACAGACGTGGTGAGAGAGAGACACAGCGCGCGTCCTGATAGCGTCCCGGGTGTGTGTGTGTGCGTGTGTGTGTGTGTGTGTGTGGGGGGTGTTGTTGTCCTGATTGCGTCCCGGGAGTGTGTGTGTGTGTGTGTGTGTGTGTGCGTGTGTGTGTGTGTGTGTGTGTGGGGGGGGGTGTTGTTGTCCTGATTGCGTCCCGGGGGGGGTCGTTTTTTTTTCTAATTACAGTTTTTTCCAATCATTTACATATCAATATTTGGATATTTATTCATTTTTATACTTTCGTTTTCTATGGTTTGGCTGCCCACCTGTATTACCCTAGCAGACCACTAGTGGGCCGCGGCCCACAGGTTTGGAATCAAGAATCATTTGTCAAATAAGACGTATTTCAAGCCTTGCCTTTAAATACAAATTTTCTCTAAATTAATTAAGGCTGAATTGGCCTCAACCCTGAAATGTACCACACAGTACAGCATCACTGGGAGGATGTTAGGACCCTGGGGAAGGTTTCGCTTCATTACCATAACCATTATTCCAAATTCCTTTGTTCATATTTTGTTGAATTATTCACGACTTCATGACTTCTGACAGATGTTCTCTGCTCTGAACTCCTTCACACAAAAGGAGAAATGCCTCAGGTGCTACATTTATATTTAGTCACTTAGCAGACGCTCTTACCCAGAGCGACTTACAGTAAGTACAAGGACATTCCCCCGAGGCAAGCAGGGTGAAGTGCCTTGCCCAAGGACACAACGTCAGTTGGCATGACCGGGAATCGAACTGGCAACCTTCGGATTACTAGCCTGATTCCCTCACCGCTCAGCCACCTGACTGCTAAAAACCCACACAGAGTTGTTCTCATCACACAAGGTTTATATTTGTCCTTGTTCCTCGAAAAAACTATTTATATGTAAATTGGGTTTGGGGTAAAGTCTGCAGTAATAACATTAGAGGAGGAAAGAGTCACAGTTACATTCTGCTGTCAAGTGTTTTCAAAACCCCATGCCCTTTAACTAAAGTTTGATTTGATTTGAGTCACCCTGAACTCCATGACATCCAGGAAGGAGTCGTAGAAGCTGGACATGGCCGTCAGCACGTCAGACTTCTGTTTCTGTATCATGGCCAGGTGTTGCTGCAGTGGAAGAGGTCACAGGTCACCATAATTAGACACTTTCAGATGCATGAGCTAACTTCCAAGCCCTAGGCTTATTACACTGCAGAATATAGGTGAGGGGGGAATGATTAATGCCTCCATAGCTCAGCTGAAGTACTCTTATTCAACAATTAAATTTCATGACTGCCCGTTCCACCCTTGAACATATTGGCATTATTCCTCCTCTAGGGACAATAAGCTACTGTTATAGCCGAAAACTATAAAGGAAAAGAGACCAAGAGCCATAAACAGTTTAAAAATGACAATGAAGTGCCTGTTAAACCACTGAAATATGTGGAAAAGCAACTTTAAATATCCCTGCAGGTCTGTGAGTAGCAAGTGCTTTGGTGTTGGGAACTTACACTGTTGCCCCTGAAGTCGATGTTGGGGAACTTCTTGTTGATGTATTTGACAGCCGGCTCCATAACCTTCTCTGTTAGGAGGGAGGGCCTTAGTTTGGAGTCTGAGCATGTCTGGGGGGAAGGGGGATAGAGAGAGAGGATGGGGGGTGATGAGGGAAATAGAAAGAGATAAAGGATTGCAACATGGTTGAGGGAAATCAACTAACCAGTTGATAAACCAAGTTCTTAAACTTTAAATGGACGTCTTTATACCCCCAAATGTAGTTATTTCAAAATGTTGTGTCTGCGTGCAATGCATGCATGACTGTGCGAATGTTTTTGCTTCTTCCGGAGATAGCAGCAGTCTGCGACTGACAGATCACATTTCCTGTGTGTACATTTACTTCCTCTTGTTTGGAAGCATTGTTAGCTCACACTAAAAACACAAACAAGTCACAGAGCATATACATAAAGAGAGCCAGATTATGAAGTAAAACTGTCTCAAACAGTACATGTCCTTATCATAACACCATAACAATGCAGAACGTGGACTCGTGAGAAGATGTCGGAGTCATTCCTCTCTGGTACTGTGGTCTTCTCATATCATCATATGGATGTATTTCTAGTTTAGATGCTGCTAAACGTTTTCATGTCATTGCTTTCACTGACTTCAGTGCACTCTTAGTGAGCCAAATCTTCCTCTTCTCATCCTCGGTAAACACCATAGGCAGACAACGGCTCTCTTTTTCACTACTGACAGATAATCATCAGACAATCATCTCTCAGAAGAAATCTCTTCTTTAAATTACAGAAAGTCAAAGCAGTCAATGATGCCTTCCAATAAACCTTTCCTCCACAACTGCACTGATCAGACACATGAAACGACAATTGGGACCAAAGCCTCTCCATTTTGTCAAACCCATGACTTCCCTTCCAGTTCTGCTTTTCATGGCTGGCCTGCACAACAACACAGTCCCTCCATCCTGCCTTCCCATCCTCCCTCTCTCCTTTCTGCCTCACCTTCTTGATGTAGCTCAAGCGGACCAGCACCCCCACACCTCGCTCGTTCAGGATGGTCAGCTTCTCCGCCAGCTTCTGTTGGTAGGCCATGGTTGTGGACACGACACCCTTGAACCCCGGTTGCTTGACTCAGACGCCTCCGAAACAAGTGCACGCAGGCCCCGCCCTGACAAGTGTCACACGAGGGGAGTTAGAAAGGAAGTGGGTGGAGTCTAGAGGGGTGTGGAGGCGACCATGGGCACACTGCACTGTACTGCGCTGCCAAGACAAGGAACGGAAGGTGGTTCCTCTGATATAATTCTTACTTCCCAGTCGCGCAGGTCTTCACTCTGGCAGACCCCCAACTCTGTACCATGGTGCCATGAGCAGCCCGTAGATACTGTGTTGTTGCATGGAGGAAGTGGAAGCTGTGGTTTCCTGACTGTTAGTCATTAACTCGAATCTCTCTCTCTCTTTCTCTCTCCCTCTCTCTCTCTATCATAGGGAGAACAATGTGATCAGTCAACCAGCTATAGAATGTTGATAATGTCAGGATACTTGTTTATTTTACTTGTGAGATTTCCATTAAATGTTCCTTTGTAGCGGCATCATTATCAACAGACATGTACACATATCCTTCACTCAAGTAGAAGTAGTCAGGTGGCTGGGAGCGGTTAGGGAATCGGGCTAGTAATCAGAAGGTTGCCAGTTCGATTCCCGGCCGTGCAAAATGACATTGTGTCCTTGGGCAAGGAACTTCACCCTACTTGCCTCGGGGGAATGTCCCTGTACTTACTGTAAGTCGCTCTGGATAAGAGCGTCTGCTAAATGACTAAATGTAAATGTAAGTAGGGTACAGATACTCATGTTTAAAAAGAAAGATAAAAGTTGAATTACTCACTAAACCTTTTCACTCAAGTAAAGAAGTGTGGGCTTTGACATATGTACTTATGTAAAAAGTAGCCATTACTACTACCTGTTTTAGTGTCATGCTGGTAACTGGACCTCACATCATATTAATACATTAATACGAAAAGACACTATAGACACGCAGCACAATCGCTGCGTTTGACGCCGAAAATGTCAAACATCTCCCTCATATATGGCCATGGGTGATCAGGAATGTCTCTATTCTCAGTCATGTGGACATCCCTTTGTTTCATCCATAACGTAGCCTACTTTTTTTTCAAAAAAAAATTCCAACCTTTTAAAACTAAAAAAAAAAAATATTTGTTGAACCTTTTGAAACTTTTTTTCGAAAATATTTGCTGAACCTTTCGAAAAAATAAATAAAAAATTCTTCCTTTTTTTTTTTTTTCATAACCATTCAAAACTATAGATTTTATTTCGACATCCGGGATACATTTTTCAACATCCGGGATACGAAGGTATTGCTTGACTCAGACCGGACCTCTCTCCTCAGACCCCAGTGTGATCTGCATGTTCATGACATGTATGACTAAATGACTAAATGTAAATGTATGACTGTCTGCAGCTACACCTGGATGAGAGGGTCCTGAGGAGAGAGGTCTGCAGTTGGACCTCAAGGCAAACCCCCCCCCCCCCCTCCAAAAAAAGAATGTGGTAAACATAAAGCGCGATTTGAAGATTGCCGACATGGGGACTTTTTTCCCAATACTTGTCAACTGTGTGAAGAGAAAATTGAAACCGGGCAGTGAAAACGAGCAATCTCCTTTATGACCACTAGATGTCGCCCTCTACCTATCAGTGGTTAAGAATGACTGATCTCTCTCTCTCTCTCTCTCTCTCTCTCTCTCTCTCTCTCTCTCTCTCTCTCTCTCTCTCTCTCTCTCTCTCTCTCTCTCTCTCTCTCTCTCTCTGTGATTGGGTTGTAAAGACCCCAAACACTTGAAAACAGTAGCACTTTAGATGGTTCCAAAACACAGCTATTTAATGATTAAACATAATTACAGTCTCAAGACTTTGTCATGCAAACTAGAAAAGTCTCAAGTAATTCAGCAAGTGTGTGCCATTTTCTGTCCTCTGAAAATGAATCTCCCTCTCTATCCCCCCCACCTCCCACCCTCCTTTCTCTATCCACTCTGGGGACACCTTAGGAAGTGGTGCAGATCTTATGGAGATTTTCAGTTAGCCCTACTATAATGGCATAAACAGCCAACTGTGCAGGCTTGGTACTGTGCAGGCCTGGTACTGTGCAGGCCTGGTACTGTGCCAGGCTTGTACTGTGCAGGGGTGGTACTGTGCAGGCTTGGTACTGTGCAGGGGTGGTACTGTGCAGGGGTGGTACTGTGCAGGCCTGGTACTGTGCAGGCCTGGTACTGTGCAGGGGTGGTACTGTGCAGGGGTGGTACTGTGCAGGCCTGGTACTGTGCAGGCCTGGTACTGTGCAGGGGTGGTACTGTGCAGGCCTGGTACTGTGCAGGCGTGGTACTGTGCAGGCGTGGTACTGTGCAGGGGTGGTACTGTGCAGGCCTGGTACTGTGCAGGGTACTGGCAGACAGTAAGGAGCGCAGCAGGCTGTAATCTGTTTATCATTTCCCTACTGGCGGTGGTTCTGAGAGTGCTAGACATGTTAACAAGCCTGTCTGGGGGCGCAGACAGGCAAACAAAGGCTGGCACTGGCTGGAGCTGGGACTAGGATGGGCTGGGCTGGGCTGGGGCTAGAGCTAAGGCTGGCCTAGGACTAGGGCTCGGTCTGGGGCAAGCCAGATTGGGCTGCATGGGTCCCAGTCTAATGCAGAATAATGCTAGCTGTGGGGCATCTGAACACTGTGACCCTCTAACCCTCCACCTCATAACACATCCATAATTAAGTGATGATCACAAGTGTGGACAAGAACTAATAACTTTCTAAAAGCACTGTTAAAAAACATGTGCGCAACCAGATAACAAAATGTCAATGTGCAGTTTGTACAGGCATGTAGCTGTGAACAGTATGGGCTGTAGAAGGTTGTTACCATGACTGTTACACAGGTGACTTCTTGCAGAGCTCATTGTTTTACTGTAGCTTATTGCAGGTGGACCGTAACACACTCTCCAAATAAATAGTATAGCTTATACTATGAAAAAAAGTCTCATATAAAACCATGACGACCAAGAATTAATCTGTCAAAGGTTTTTGGGTTTGAAAAAATGGCTGAGTAGTTTAGTGGTGTGTGTCTTATTGTAGAGCAATGTAGCACAGCATACTGTAATCTATCCCTGTGTCACACTCTCTCACACACTCTCTCTCAAGCACTCTCTCTCTCTCTCTCTCTCTCTCTCTCTCTCTCAAGCACATTCTCTCTCTCTCTCTCTCTCTCTCTCTCTCTCTCTCTCTCTCTCTCTCTCTCTCTCTCTCTCTCTCTCTCTCTCTCTCTCTCTCTCTCTCTCTCTCTCACACACACATCTCACTCACTGACTCACTGACTCACTGCCTCTCTATCTCTACAGTTCTGCCATAGCCACAGAGTGTGTGCCTCAGGTATCCCTCTTCACCAGCCTCCACAGAGAGTGTTCCCTGAGGCTACGCTGACTGGTAGGGTATGTCATTATGGATTTAAATAGTTGATGACATGTGGATGAGCTGAAAGACAACACATTCCCCCTCTGCATGTTGGAACTCGGCAGGGAGATTCAAAAAAGAACAAAAGACGACACCAACAGCTAGTCAACAACAGTGCTGTCGCAAAGGTCATTACATTACATTTACATTTAGTCATCTAGCAGACGCTCTTATCCAGAGCGACTCGCAGTAAGTACAGGGACATTCCCCCCGAGGCAAGTACGGTGAAGTGCCTTGCCCAAGGACACAACGTCATTTTGCACAGCCGGGAATCGAACCGGCAACCTTCTGATTACTAGCCCGATTCCCTAACCGCTCAGCCACCTGACTCCCGTAAAACAGATCCAGTGGATGAGTTGATCTAGCTGCGGCTGGCAGACACCATTAGAGGTGCACGTCGCTCTGTTCTTCAGACTGAGGATGTGTCGTGCCTGGCCTGACAGAAGAGGAAGCGGCCCTGGCTCCTGGAGGAAGGAGCCCCTGCACACATGGAGCCTGTGTGGGGCTCCAGGAGGAAGGAGCCCCTGCACACAGGGAGCCAGTGTGGGGCTCCTGGAGGAAGGAGCCCCACACATGGAGCCTGTGTGGGGCTCCAGGAGGAAGGAGCCCCTGCACACAGGGAGCCTGTGTGGGGCTCCAGGAGGAAGGATCCCCACACATGGATCCTGTGTGGGGCTCCTGGAGGAAGGAGCCCCACACATGGATCCATGTGTGGGGCTCCTGGAGGAAGGAGCCCCACACATGGATCCTGTGTGGGGCTCCTGGAGGAAGGAGCCCCTGCACACAGGGAGCTCCTGGCTGCAGGGGCAGCCAGCAGCCTCTCATCAGGGAGCCTTCTCAAACTGACACAGGAATGCAGCCCCGCTTACTAACTCCAAAAAACGAAGGAGAAAGTGAGAGCGTGAGAGTGAGAGAAAGAGAGTGAGTGAGTGAGATAGATATTGAGAGAATACAAATAAAATACAATTAAATAGAGGATGAGAGGACAATGGAATGATAAAAAAAACCTTAATAAAGTGAGCCTAATGATCCTAGACTGTGGCTTCCTCTGTTTCGGTTTGCTTGGCTGCAGGAGTCCCAGCCAGACCTGCCCCCCTCCTGTTACTGCCTGCTTATTACAGACCCTGCAGACACGGAAGTGGGGGGGCGGGAGGGACGGGGAGGATGAATTTGGCCAAGTGGGAGAAGGAGAGAGAGAAATGTGGAGGAACAGTAGGCAGGATGGTGCGAGGGACAGAATGATCAGTCAGAGAGGAGAGCTTGTGAGGCCTGCCCAGTGTTCAGGATGACAGAGTGATGAGTTGATGTGCTCATACCAACATTTGACCTTTGCTTTTGAGGTTGAGTGGGCAGGTCTTGAGCTTGTCCTATGCTGACTTTCATGAAGAAATCCTGTTAGCAGAGAAATAATAGTAGCCTGTCATGCCTATGTGTGTGTGTGTGTGTGGGGTGTGTGTGTGTGTGTGTGTGTGCGCCTCTTCTGGTCCAGAGGACTGCATGGATTGCTCTGCTCTGTCAGGGCAAGTTTTCATTAAACACTGACACAGGCCTTATCTTCTAGCATGAACACATACAGTACTCCCCCCTCCTGTCTCTCTCTCTCTCTCTCTCTCTCTCTCTCTCTCTCTCTCTCTCTCTCTCTCTCTCTCTCTCTCTCTCTCTCTCTCTCTCTCTCTCTCTCTCTCTCTCTCTCTCTCTCTCTCTCTCTCTCTCTCTCTCTCTCTGTCACCCTGTCTGTCTGTACTCTCTCCCCCTATCTCTCTCTCTCTCTCTCTCTCTCTCACTCACAAATAGTTCAAATAGTTTAAAATTGTTCAATGTAAAAACGTTGTTTTAAGAGCTTTTGTCAGCTTTGTTATCAGAACAGGAAGAAAGAGCAATTTACCACACTGGGCTGTCTAGCACTGATGCCTTTTCTTTCATTGAATTAACGAGGTGGTTACAAGTCAAGCCCAGAGGAAAAGGAATGAAAATTGCTCACAGCCGAGATGCCCTGGCCGTCGGAAACGGGTCGTGTGGTTGCCAAGCTCTCAGCTGGGCCTGGTGATTAAATCACAGGTGGTCTCATTTGCACATTTTCTCCCAGTTACTCTCCCTCTACAGCCGTTGTCACTGTAACAACAATGACCCCTGTTAGAGCAGAGCACAGTACAGCAGAGTAGAGCAGAGTAGAGCAGAGTAGAGCACAGTAGAGCAGAGTATAGCACAGTAGAGTGGAGTAGAATAGAGCAGTGGAGTAGAGTACAATAAAGTATAGTAGATTAGAGCAGAAGATTACAGTGGAGTACAGTAGAGCATGGTAGATTAGAGTGGATTACAGTAGAACATGGTAGATTAGAGTGGAGTACAGTAGAGCATGGTAGATTACAGTAGAGCATGGTAGATTACAGTGGAGTACAGTAGAGCATGGTAGATTAGAGTGGATTACAGTAGAGCATGATAGATTAGAGTGGAGTACAGTAGAGCATGGTAGATTACAGTGGAGTACAGTAGAGCATGGTAGATTAGAGTGGATTACAGTAGAGCATGATAGATTAGAGTGGAGTACAGTAGAGCATGGTAGATTAGAGTGGAGTACAGTAGAGCATGGTAGATTACAGTGGAGTACAGTAGAGCATGATAGATTAGAGATACAGTACAGCAGAGAGTTTGGAAGTCTAAGATGTGGTGTATGATGTTGCATCTGGAGCAGCACTGCTTCTTGTGGTGTTTGTGGCTCATGACTGCTCTGAGTCAGTGACCCCAGGAATGCTGTGAGACACCGGGCCCTCGTTCAGTAGCAGGGAGGTGACCAGACTGACCAACCTCTGGTCCTACTAAGGTCTTTTTAGCCTCATGGAGTTTGCAATTTATCACACTGTAATAAAACGGTTTCAGTAGCCAGGGCACACACACACACACACACACACAACACTCCAGAATCCTACTGGAAGAATCCATCTGTAAATCATTAGGAGTTAGCATCAGCTGATATCTAGATCTAGGGGTCAGATGGCTGAGCGGTTAGGGAATCAGGCTATTAATCAGAAGGTTGTTGGTTCGAATCCCGGTTGCAAAATGACGTTGTGTCCTTGGGCAAGGCACTTCACCCTACTTGCCTCGGGGGGACTGTCCCTGTACTTACTGTAAGTCGCTCTGGATAAGAGCGTCTGCTAAATGACTAAATGTAATGTAAATGTAATATCTGGTTTGAGATGGGGGGGGGGGGGGGGGGTGAGAGGAAAAAGGGGGGAGGGAAAACAGTGAGAGGGGAGGAGAAGAAGAAGAGGAAAGGGTGAGAAGGAATGATTAAAAAGGAGAGAGAAAAGAAGGGGAAGACAGTGGTGGAAGAGTGACAAGGTATAAGGGGGGAGGAGTGGGTCGGTAAGCAAAGAGAAACACGCTTTGGAAGACGGCAAGAAAATGGAGTGAAGGGGGGAAGAGAAGAGAAGGAGGGTGAGAGTGAGACAGAGAGCTGAGGAGAGAGAGTGGGTTAGGATGACTTGAAACGATCGGGGGTTTCCTTGACAAAATACACGAGTTTGCGCCGAACTCGGAATGTACTGCAATGAAGTCACACAGGGAGAAGTTACAATACATTGTCCCGTTGTACTTCAGGTTCGGAGACACCTGGTTTCCGCACAGCTTCAACCGCAAAAACTTCCATTCTCCCTCTTCTCTTCTTTCCTCTCTCCTGCCAAAATGTCTCGTCATGAGAATGCAGAGTGAGCCAAAGGAAATAGCTCCATCAGCCAGCCTTCCCAAACCACCAGAAGCAGCCTGCTGTGCTCCCGTCCTGGTGAGAAAGAGAGAGTGACTGTCCAGACCAACCACAGTCAAATGGCCCATAAGAAAATGACAACACTGGCTGTTGAACTGACTGGTTGATCATGTGAAATTGTAATACTGTCATCTTGTGCAGAGCCTTGCAAGAACACGTGTGTGTGTAAGGAGCGTAGCAAGTGTGTGATCTGTTTTTGTAACAAACAGTAGGTGGCGCACTCTTCCTGGCTGTGTTGTGCCCTGCGGTGCTGTGTTCTGGTCCTGTACTGGTCTGTGTGTCTATGAGACCATTGTATCAGGGAGGTAAAGATAGCATCTCCCAGTGGCCATCAACTCTCCTGCCCTCTTTCTCTCTCTCTTTCTTTTTCTCTCTCTCTTTTTCATTCACACTCACACATACACTCATGCATATGCACTCACACATGCAGATAAACGCACACACACACACACACACACACACATACACACACACACACACACACACACACACACACACACACACACACACACACACACACACACACACACACACACACACAGGGCCCCAGTGTTCTGACCCAGCAGGCCATGAACCTGCTCCTCCTCTCCACTCTACTCCTCTCCTCTTTCCTCTCCTCTCCTCTCCTCTTTCCTCTCCTCTCCTCTTTCCTCTCCTCTCCTCTCCTCTTTCCTCTCCTCTTTCGTCTCCTCTCTTCTTTACAGATAGTCATTTAGTCATTTAGCAGACACTCTTATCCAGAGCGACTCATAGTAAGTACAGGGACATTCCCCCCGAGGCAAGTAGGGTGAAGTGCCCAAGGACACAACGTCATTTGGCACGGCCGGGAATCGAACTGGCAACCTTCAGATTACTAGCCCGATTCCCTAACCGCTCAGCCACCTGACTCCATATTCTTTCCTCTCCTCCTCTCTTCTCCTCTCCTCTTTCCTCTCCTCTTTCCTCTCCTCTCCTCTCAACTCCTCTCCTCTCCTCTTTCCTCTGCTTTCCTCTCCACTCCTCTCCACTCCTCTCCACTCCTCTCCTCCTTAGATAAGCCTTCTGTGTGCAAGCTTAGGTAAGTGGACCGGTCCATAATCACACCTGCGGTGGCTGTGATGGTGGTGGGGAGGGGCGTGTCATGGGGAGGGGGGGGGGTGCAGTTGGCGAGCACAGGGAGGGAACTGATGACAGATGAGGTAATCGTTTCCATCAGAGAAGAGAGAGAGAAAGTAAGAGAAGGAAAGAGAGGGATAGAAGGAGGGAGAAGAGAAGCTAAAGAGGGTGAAGGGAAGAGATGAGGAGGAGAATGAGAGAGAAGCAAAGAAAGAGAGACTGGGAGAGAGAGGGATACAGGGTAAAAACGGGGACAGAGAACCGAGACGAAGACAAAAGCAGAGAGACTGAGGCAGAGCCATGGCTATCATCTTACAAACCTCCATTATGCCCCTCTGAAAACCATCATTCACAATCACAATATTTGCCTTGATACTAACTGCCTTAATAATAAATCTCTCAAATGAAAAGAACTGATAATAGTTGTCTTTCTGCAATCTGCCTGAATGAAAACTGCCTCAGAGCAATTTGCCTTACTGGAAAATGGACTCTCACTGGCAGTCGGCCTACAGCTAGCTGCCTCAAATGTCCCACTGTTAGCTGTAAGCAGAGAGCTTTGTTAGCAAACATAAACAGTAGCAGCCATGTTTGGTCGTTCCTCAGGTGATTCTACTGCACACACACCCCTGTTCCCCTCCCCTCCTAAATGAGCAAATTCCTGTCTCTACTACCCTGCCATTAGAAAGCTTTGAACACGGGGCATGGAAAGTGATGGTGGAGAACTTTGTCAGGCCCCATACCAGGCATAGTTTCAGGCTAACTGCAGTGCAGTGAAGAACCTGTTGAAGAGCAGAGATCCCACCTGTTGTACAGTGCTTTAGGCTAATGTTCATTTCAGAGACATTGGGGTCACAATTAGGGTTACTGTAGCTTTAGGCTAACTGCAGTTCAGTGAATATAACCTGCACAAGAATATACTTTCTGTCTGGGGCTTTAGGCATGTGTTCATTCTAAGGGCAAGATTAGGGTTAGTATTAGGGTTAGAAAGGGTTAGGGTTAGGATTAGGGTTAGAAAGTACTGAAATCACTTGACGTCAGCTGAGGAAGTTGTTGACAGGGCGGCCATCTTGGTCTGCCATCCTGCCTGGTTCCCAGAGCATACACAGTGACAGGGAGCAGCGTATACATGACCACAGTCCCAGACACACATCACAAAGCTCACAAACAACTTTCTCCAAAATATGACCTAATTAGTGCTTCTGTGCTGTGTACTTTCATCCTCTGGCCAATTACAACAGACAAACAATAATAAAAGAGTTAGCAGTCATTACAAATCCTCTGTTCCTCAAGACAGACCCCCCCTCCCACCACCCAGAAACATCTCTCTCTCAGGAAGCAGGAAGTCCTCCCTTGGCCAGGCCCCCAATCAAAACAAATAAAGCATTTCCAATACACGAGATGAGCCAATCGGAAGCTGCGAGGCCACCCAAAGCTAGGGTTTCTCTTTGATCAGTGTCATTCTGTATGCGGCTTCAAAGGATTGGAACCTCTCACATCCAAGTCAAACAAAGAAAGATGACTATGTCTTTGATATTAATTCAAATTCTCTTGAACATGACCTTTTTGTGTCAATTGTCATCTGCAAATGGAGTACTTAAAAAAGAACGAGTGGAGGAAATGGTGAGGTTCCTGTTAAAATTACAGGTCAGTTTTTACAACATGGTAAACAGCTTATTTTTATGACCAAGATTCCTACTACTCTGACTACCAGCCAGCCAGTCAGCCAGCCAGTCGGCCAACCAGCCAGTCAGCTAGCCAGCTAACCAGACAAGCAGCTAGCCAGTCCTGGTCCAGTGTTGATGTCTATCTCTGGGTCCAGGAGGTCATCTGATGCGGCTGGTGCAGGAATGAGATGGCTGGACATTCATTTCCTGCCTGTCCTCTCCCTACTGCACACACTGCTGCCTGGGACTGGCTTTGTCTGCGCCTGTATCTGTGTGTGTCTGTAGCTGTGTGTGTCTGTGTATGTCTGTATCTGTGTGTGTCTGTAGCTGTGTGTGTCTGTATCTGTGTGTGTCTGTAGCTGTGTGTGTCTGCGTGTGTCTGTAGCTGTGTGTGTCTGTAGCTGTGTGTGTCTGTGTGTGTCTGTAGCTGTGTGTGTCTGTATCTGTGTGTGACTGTATCTGTGTGTGTCTGTAGCTGTGTGTGTCTGTATCTGTGTGTGTCTGTGTGTGTCTGTAGCTGTGTGTGTTGGTAGCTGTGTGTGTTTGTGTGTGTCTGTAGCTTTGTGTGTCTGTATCTGTGTGTGTCTGTGTGTGTCTGTAGCTGTGTGTGTGTCTGTGGCTGTGTGTGTCTGTATCTGTGTGTGTCTGTAGCTGTGTGTGTCTGTATCTGTGTGTGTCTGTAGCTGTGTGTGTCTGTAGCTGTGTGTGTCTGTATCTGTGTGTGCCCCGTTGCTGTGTGTGTCTGTAGCTGTGTGTGTCTGTATCTGTGTGTGTCTGTATTTGTGTGTGTCTGTGTGTGTCTGTATCTGTGTGTGTCTGTATCTGTGAGTGTTAGTGTCTGTATGTGTGGGTTAATGACTATGTGTTTGTGTCTGTGTATATTGGTGTCTGAGTTTGTGTCTGTGTTTTTGTGTGTGTTTCGTCTGTCTCTGTGTCTGTTTTTGTGTCTGTGTGTCCGTGTGTGTGTGTATCCCAGGTGGGTATGAGTGCGGCCGGCAGGCCTGAGGAGATTCTAATCTGTGGCCTCTCGTGTTGTTGCTTTAGCAGGGTTCCCCCAGCTCTGCTTTCATTGGGGGGGAAGCAGTTTCCATTCCTGGGGAGATGAATGGCAGCTTTGTACCAGAGTCTCCATGTCGAGTACCTGGCCCTTTCCAGAAACCTCCTGTCTCCTATCCCACCACGCCCCTCTCTTCCTCTCTACCTCCCAACCTTTCTGCCTCTCTTTGCCTCCCTCTCACCCCTTCCTTTACTACTTCTCTGGCTTTCCCTTTACCTCCCTACAGCCTGTCCTCCTGCCTCTACTCACCTCTGTTTCTCTCTCCTCTCTCTCAGCCCTCCATCCTTTTCACCGTTTCCATCCATCCCCCAAAGACTCAGTTTCACACAATCCTGCTTTCCCTTCCTCTCTTCAAGAAAAAGAAAAGGATATCTCTCCGTCTCTCTCCCCAGCTTCAGGCAGGAAGGGAACATACTGGGCTGTCATGGAGACTGGGAGCTTTGATCCATATTTGGAGGATGATGGGTGTGAAGCTGGGACCCAGGTCTTGGACTTCAACAATGGAGTCTTAGTCCTCCTTCCACCACTGGCTCCATCTGGGGAGGGAGGGAGGGAGGGAGGGAGGGAGGGAGGGAGGGAGGGAGGGAGGGAGGGAGGGAGGGAGGGAGGGAGGGAGGGAGGGAGGGAGGGAGGGAGGGAGGGAGGGAGGAGAAGGTCCCTCTGTTTTCACCCCCCCATCCATCTCAGAGGCCACAAAACCAACTACTTCAGCACACATCATACAGACAGCCTATGGGCTCTACACACTAACCCAGCTGAGTTACACATGGGTATCTACAGACCTTTACAACGTGGATTGTACTTGTTCTCGCTGCAGTGTGGCATGGACTGTTCTGTTTCACCTAAACACTACAGAATTTACACCTTAGATCACAGGATGTTGGAGGTTGCTACAGAATGTTACATCATTCCACCAGACCAGAGACTTAGGAACATCAAATACTTCAACCTAGAATTCCAATTCTAGGCCTCCAATCACTGAACAGTCAGATTTTCATGCTGTTGGACGGTGGAGATGGAAGCTTGGTGAGGTCGCCCGCGGCGACCCCCACCTCGAGAAGGGCAGTGGTCTCCCTGGGCGCTGTTTGGAGAAACATGGCCAACGCAGGGAAAGAGACAAACACACGAGGGGGCTTCCGTTTGTTTGGGATTCTTGTGAAAAGACAGCAGTTCACAAGGCAGTTCTAATGGGGACCGGCTGAGCACTAATACAGCCTGGGCTGCAGCCTGTTTGCTTTGGTTAAAGACCCTCTGAGGAGGGAGGGGGGTGTTTATTGTCCTTGATTCTCCCAAGCCCCACCAAGGGGCCCTGGAAGACAGAACACAGCCATGGGATTGATTTTGTGTCTGCTGCTTTTGCAACAGTTGTTTTGGTTTTCCCAGAGAAGGAGATTTGCTAAAACAACCACTCAGCAGATTGTCAGGAGAAAAAAACTCACTGACCTCCTTAGAATTTTTTGAGCTGGATTAATTGGTGACAGCTATTAGACATTCGGTCAGTTAGAGGGATTCCAAATCACCTACCATTACTGTAGACCAAGAAGACATTCTTGACATTCTGGGTGTTAATCAGGGTCTCAAGCAGTTTAACCTCATTCTGAAAACAACCGAACCCTCTCCACTACTCTGTGACCTTTCCTGTTATAGAATCTAAGAATTGGCTAAATGATGGGGATGATTCTAACACACATGTGTACACCTCCTAACTCTAATTGAACCATATGTCTGTCTGGGTCTTTGGTCCAGGAACAAGAAGTGTTCTCTGCCACTAGTCCAACAGCAGCATGGGGACCATGTCCAGTACACAGCCGACACCTCAGAACCAGTACACAGCCGACACCTCGGAACCAGTACACAGCCGACACCTCGGAACCAGTACACAGCCGACACCTCGGAACCAATACACAGCCGACACCTCGGAACCAGTACACAGCCGACACCTCGGAACCAGTACACAGCCGACACCTCGGAACCATTCCTCTCACCCTCCCTGTCTTCTCTCTCCTTCATGAGCAGAGGCCAACATGTGTGAGTTCAGTCTGGGCTTCCTGTCCTTCGCAGGGCCTTGCATGTGTCCCACTCACAAAGAGGTTGATTAATTCTTTCCGGAACCTTCCTCTTCCAGGCTGCACCCGTCTGCCTGTGTACCAGGCGTGACATTCAGACCACAACAACCAGCTGAGCACTTCATGATGCTGGAGAAGTTCGTTTTTCTATCAGAGAGCATGAGCACACAGTAGTCTCGTTATTCTGATGGAGATGTTTGTTTGTGTGTGCGTGAGGTGTGTGTCTTAAGTCTGGGTGCACCAGGGTGTGAAAGAGAAACAGGAAGCTATTCTCACAGAAGTGTCACGCACGCACACAAACACACAAACACACACAGAACCCCACCCAACAAAAACACACACACACACATGAACGTAGACACACACACCACATACACACAAGCCTCCACACATATACAAATGGCACAAAGACACACACTGACACAGTGAAGCTACTGTATAGCCTTCTATTCTAGACCGAGAAAAGTAAATCAAGTCTGAAGTGAACTCTGCGAATTCTGAAACAGACAAAAACTAACAGTGACTGGTGTTGACTGTGAGTTCTAACTGGGCTGCGTAAGCCGAAGCTCCCCAGCTCTCCCCTGACCAGAGAGTGTAAATACTTGGGCAGATTTCACAGCTCGCTGGACTCATTGATCAGATATGAAGACAAGAGGCATTCCTTGCTGTATGCCACCCAGGCGGCTACAGTCACAGGCCCAGTGACCACCCTGAGATCCACAGACACACAGGCCCAGTGACCACCCTGAGATCCACAGACACACAGGCCCAGTGACCACCCTGAGATCCACAGACACACAGGCCCAGTGACCACCCTGAGAGTCACAGACACACAGGCCCAGTGACCACCCTGAGATCCACAGACACACAGGCCCAGTGACCACCCTGAGAGTCACAGACACACAGGCCCACTGACCACCCTGAGAGTCACAGACACACAGGCCCACTGACCACCCTGAGAGTCACAGACACACAGGCCTAGTGACCACCCTGAGAGTCACAGACACACAGGCCCAGTGACCACCCTGAGAGTCACAGACACACAGGCCCACTGACCACCCTGAGAGTCACAGACACACAGGCCCACTGACCACCCTGACAGTCACAGACACACAGGCCCAGTGACCACCCTGAGAGTCACAGACACACAGGCCCACTGACCACCCTGAGAGTCACAGACACACAGGCCCACTGACCACCCTGAGAGTCACAGACACACAGGCCCAGTGACCACCCTGAGAGTCACAGACACACAGGCCCACTGACCACCCTGAGAGTCACAGACACACAGGCCCAGTGACCACCCTGAGAGTCACAGACACACAGGCCCAGTGACCACCCTGAGAGTCACAGACACACAGGCCTAGTGACCACCCTGAGAGTCACAGACACACAGGCCTAGTGACCACCCTGAGATCCACAGACACACAGGCCCAGTGACCACCCTGAGAGTCACAGACACACAGGCCTAGTGACCACCCTGAGATCCACAGACACACAGGCCCAGTGACCACCCTGAGAGTCACAGACACACAGGCCTAGTGACCACCCTGAGATCCACAGACACACAGGCCCAGTGACCACCCTGAGAGTCACAGACACACAGGCCTAGTGACCACCCTGAGATCCACAGACACACAGGCCCAGTGACCACCCTGAGAGTCACAGACACACAGGCCCACTGACCACCCTGAGAGTCACAGACACACAGGCCCACTGACCACCCTGAGAGTCACAGACACACAGGCCCACTGACCACCCTGAGATCCACAGACACACAGGCCCACTGACCACCCTGAGAGTCACAGACACACAGGCCCACTGACCACCCTGAGCGTCACAGACACACAGGCCCAGTGACCACCCTGAGAGTCACAGACACACAGGCCCACTGACCACCCTGAGAGTCACAGACACACAGACCCACTAACCACCCTGAGAGTCACAGACACACAGGCCCACTGGCCACCTTGAGAGTCACAGACACACAGACCACCTTGAGAGTCACAGACACAGGCCCACTGACCACCCTGAGAGTCACAGACACACATGCCCACTGACCACCCTGAGAGTCACAGACACACAGACCCACTGACCACCCTGAGAGTCACAGACACACAGACCACCGTGAGAGTCACAGACACAGGCCCACTAACCACCCTGAGAGACACAGACACACAGGCCCACTGACCACCTTAGGACTCACAGACCCATAGATCCACCAACCACAGTGTGAGTGGTGAGTGTGACACGTTATGTACTGTATGCCCACCAGCCTCCAGCCCTACAGTACCAGCCATGCTGTGACACACAGACACACCACTGCTGCTCACATGAAGGATACAAAGCTTGTGCTCTTTCTCTTCTTATCCTCTCTGTCTCTTTCTCTTTCCTTCTCTGATTATTGTTTCCAAGTATATTTTGTTTCCTTCAGCTGATTACTGTATAAACACACACGATTAGAAGCGCTCATTACAACAGATAGAGAAAGGTTCTCCACTGTTGTCAACTATAAGACCAAATAAACAGCCCAAATGTAATACACACAACACTGTGTATCACAGATCTAATCAAGAATGATCTGTATCATCATTATAATTCTTGTCTCCCGACCCACAGAGCAAAGACCAGACACACACACATATCTAGTCAGAAAGAGAGAGAGGGAAATGGAGGAAGGTGGTATAGAGAGGGATCGAGGGAGAGATGTGAGTTCCAGACATGTGTTGGCAGCATGGCATCATGGAATGCTGTGTTCTAACTCAGGACCATGTGACACGGTGCAGGTCTACAACACACACACACACTACATTACAATTGCAAGCAGGAATTGTAAGCATTCCTATTTTAAGAGTCCTTTTCAAAACTCATGCTGCAAAATTGCCTCCTGAAGTATAAACTGAACTTATGAATGTTTGTGTGTGTGAGAAAGAGACACAGTTTTGAGTATTTCAATTACGGGAAGTGCATGATGATGCCAGGGACTAACTGGAAAGCTTTTAGTACCAGAGGGTAGACCTGGAGCCAGACAGAACAGGAAGGAAGAGGCTAAATTAAACGATTCCACTGCAAATAGTAAACTGTCTGTACAGAAGAGAGGAGTAGGGGGGAGACAGACAAACTGACCGACAGACAGACAGGCGAACTGACAGACAATATAGGAAAGTTTGGAAGTGGTCCATACCTCCAGATGTACAAACCGACACCTGCCCCATCTAAGACAGTTCAGCACAGTTCAGACTGTGAATATCACCATTCATCATGCACACGACAAAACAGATCCACCGTTCTCTGCTCTGAAATGACGTCCCGTTACCAAACCACAGAGGCTGCCGGTCCTTCAGCAGAGGGCCAGACAGGGAGGGTTAGGGTTAGGGTTAGTGGGAGACAGGGAGCAGTGGGAGACCCAGTGTTGTGTAATTGGTGTAACAATAGGCTGGCAGGCTGGCACTCATACACTCACAGGCTTCAACCTCATCATTAGTGACACACTAATTGAGCGAGCTCCAAGGTTGTTTCCCTGTCAAGGCTGCATTAAATCAATGTGTCGGTGTGTGTGTGTCTGGGTGTGTGTGTGTGTGTGTGTGTGTAGCTAGTCTGCAGTTGTTTCCTCCAGATAATATCTATAATCTTTGGAACATTCTCCACTGCCTCAAGCCACACCTCAAACAATCAGACTTAAGTGACATTGCATTCTGTCTGGCAGTATGCTTTGAGTAAAATGCAGATATGGGAAGTAACAAAGTACAAACTCTTCGTTACTGTACTTATTTGTGTGTCAAATAAAAGTTCTGAAAGAAGAAAAAGTTTCCCAAGGTTGAAAAAAATACATACTTTTTTAAATTTTTGTATATATATTTTCGCAAGGTTGAAAAAAGATTTGGAAAAAAAAGATTTGCATCATTGATGAGTACTTGATGAGGACTATACTATACTTTACTATACTCTTTTGTGCTCTGTTTTAATATATTCGGTTTCCCCCTCTCTCCTCCTCTCCTTTCCATTTTCGGAAAAATATTTGTGAACAAATATTTCAGAACAAATATTGTCAAAAGAAGTTTCTATCCAAGTTTTGCTAGGTTGAAAAATGATTTTCCCTAAAAAGTTTTGAAAGGTTTAAAAAATATGTATTATTAAAGAGTATTAAAGTCAGCCAGTCAGCCAGTCAGTGAGTACATCACCCAGACAGTCAGGCAGTAAGGCAGTCTATCAGTCAATCGGCCAACCAGTCAGTCTGTCAGGTGATCATCAGCCAGTCAAAACATTTGACATACATCCAGTCTGTAAATCAGTCAGTCAAACAGTCTTCCTGTCTCAGTTTGAGGGCAGGAAGATGTTTCCACAGCTGAACTTCCTGTCTGTCTGATGCCTGCATGTGAGATTAGGAGCTGTGGTGAGAACAGCCTGTTTACTGACTGGGCAGCCAGCCAGCCAGCCAGACCGCTAGCCAGTCAATGAGCCAGACGGCGAGCATGTCAACCAGACAGTAAACCTTTCAATCAACCAGTCAGTCATTCTGCCAGCCAGACAACCAGCCATCAAGACAGACATATAACCAGTCAGACAGTCAACTGCCTGGCATACAGGGACAGCAGCTCTAGTACTGGAGACAGAGGTAGCCCTCGCATACACAACACTGATCCCATCCACACTGTACAAACACCCAGAGAAAGCTTTTAAGCTTGGAATCTGTAAATGATAATGGTTTCCTTTGTAGTCTTTAAAGAATGAATACGCTCTAAAATACAGTAGTGATGAGTATTGTTGTTCATGATGACTGTATTGTACCAAGTGTCTGTTTCCGCTCTGGATTCAGGTGGTCCCTGGTTAACTGTAAAGACTTTGAATCTCCACAACAGCTGTGACCAGTCGTTAGTTTACCAGCACCTATCTCGCCTCAAGAGTCTGCAGATTTTACAAACAACATTTTTTATAAGCTTCTACAACTGTCGACGTTTCAAATTAGCAGTCACTCAACAGATGAATTTCCCTCGACAGTAGCAGTATCTGAAGAGGGCTTTGCAGCCATGTGAGTGAGTGTGTCAGGTCTGGCTTAGATGTGGCGGAACAGAGAAGGCATTCACCACCGACCTAATGTTCATTTCTGGACCTGAGCCATCAGCCAATTACAGTCCATGCTGGAGCCTCCCAGCACTCCAGCAGTGCACCCCACAGACCAGGCCTCCTGTCTGGGGACGGAGTGTGGCAGGAGAAGGGTACAGGCCTGGGTTGGTCCCACACAGACCAGGCCTCCTGTCTGGGGACGGAGTGTGGCAGGAGAAGGGTACAGGCCTGGGTTGGTCCCACATAGACCAGACCTCCTGTCTGGGGACGGAGTGTGGCAGGAGAAGGGTACAGGCCTGGGTTGGTCCCACATAGACCAGACCTCCTGTCTGGGGAGGGAGGGAAGTGGAAGGGGTGTATAGGTCTGGGGAGTTGACCCACAACCACACCGCCTCACTGGGAAGGGAGACAGGTGTGTGTGGGGGGTGGGTGGTTAGGGGGGGGGGTCATGGTGACCTGGGGTGGTCCTTCACCCTAGATAAGTCCCCACCCCCTGCTGACCTCGTCAGGGCAGCACAGACCCAGGACTCGAGTGCATGGGCATTCAGGTCCCTGTCCTCAGATGGTTTGTTACATCGGTTGTTACATTGGTCTGTTACACCTACTGTGGTTCTACTGAATATACTGTAGCAGCACTATTTCATGTACATGCATAGCGAATCCATCCATTTCATAGGAATAAATCCCTTTATTTTCCAGAGTGCGATGGGCCAGGTATAGCAGGCTAAGCCCATTAGAACCTATGATAATACCAGAACCGTGGTTCATGACAATGTCTTTGGCATTTGCCTGCCCTGACCAAATTCCTTTGAGGTCTTGTTTGATTGTGCTTTGTAATCAGCTTTCTGGGGATTTTTGCTCTTTTGCTGACAGGGTGGTGTTGGGATTGTTGACCTGAGGGACGGAGAGTCAGAGGGTGCACATTCCCTCCACTAGAGGGTGCTGTTGCGGACAAATTGTGGGCCAAATCTCACACACACACAAACACACACACACATATTTCTACAGGCTTACTATTCTCACATGCCTTTCCTTTTCTCTCCCCCTTTTCCACTTAAAGTCTTCAATCCCCGTATTTAAGGGATTGATATTTTATATAAAAATAAACGAACACTGTTCTTTTGTGTGCACATTCTCTCCCACTCCACCCCTTTACTCCTGCCCCTCATTTCCGTCTTTATTCCACCTCTCTCCCTCCTGCCCTAGTGACCTGCTTCCTGTCTCCACAGCAGGCTGGCCTGTGCAGGGCTTACAGTACCTTTACATCTAATGCCCGTCCAGAGGACCAACCCTCACAAGCCGGGCTGGGCTGGGGGTTGGGATGGTCCTAGTACTGGAGAGCTACATCCGGTTCTGTAGGACTTCACTCCAACCCTGAACCCTGATACCTCATTTGAAAGATTTGTTTGTTCATAAAATGGATCCGATTTGGTCAAGCTGGGTTTGGGGAGAAAACTGTGATGCTTTTCAGGAACATACGTAAGCAGGCCTGCTTACAGTGATTTCTTCAAAAATGGAAGGAGGGGCGGGTGTGTTTTAGACCTGTGAATAGAAGAGTTCATCAGGACTTTAAACATGTTATTGGAGACAGGTTTAGCTTGTCTGGTCTACAAACTGTCCTTTATCAACCTAATGACCTCTCCACTGAGAACAAGCCTCTGACGCCCCCCCTGCACGTGACTAATCTGCACCACTCCTCAAACTACACTACCCACAACCCCCCGTGAGCTGGCCAGGCAAGTCAGTGTGCTGCCGGGACCCAGTCTCCCTCCACACCACTGGAGCCTCCTCACACACACACACACACACACTCCTGGAGGTGACACACATATATATGTGGCCTATACACACACACTCGGAGTCAACCAACGACCTGCCGTCAACCGCCACCCCCTTCCCCTCTCTCTCTCTCTCTCTCTCTCTCTCTCTCTCTCTCTCTCTCTGTCTCTCTCTCTCTCTCTCTCTCTCTTCTTCTTACCCCACCCTTAACCGCCCCTCCCTCTGCCCTGCCATCCACCAGCATTCCTCAGGCCCACCGTACAGAGCCCCATTGTGTGAAGGGGATGGAGAGCACACATACAGACCTCTCACCATATCCCACCATCAGGATCACCTTAAGATGCCACAAACGGAGGCAGGGAGGCAGGGAGGCAGGGAGGCCCTCTTTCCCTCCCTCTCTCCCTCGTCCCTTCACCTCCACTCACACTTCCACCGCTGTGGGGTGTAGGAAACTGCCAACAAGCTCTCTCTCTCTCTCCCTCTCTCTCTCTTCCTTTCGCCCCCATGTTTCTGCCCAAACAACCTCCTCAAAAAGAGCATTGATGAGAAGCTTGGGTTTGTGCGCAGGCGATGGGGGGGAGAGAGGGAGGAATGGAGGTATAATTACAGGGCAGGGCCCCCCCCCCCTGTATGAAATACCTGAGGTGCCAGAATGAATATCTCCTCTCTGCTCTGATGCCGCACAGCCTCAGCTGGCGTTCTTGAAATAACCTTACTGCAGAAATAACCCAGTGTGCCCACCTTCAGCCCAGCCCAGAGCCTCCAGCCCAGAGCCTCCAGCCCAGAGCCTCCAGCCCAGAGTCTCCAGCCCTGTCCCCCAGCCCCAACCTCAGCCTCAGCCCTCAGCCCTATCCCCAGCCTCCAACACTATCCCAAACCCAATCTCAGCCTTAACTCAGTGTGGCCGTAAAATACAACTACAAGGACTTATGTTTCTGTTTCTGTTGACGCTTAAAGTGACCCTGGATCCTAACAGTGAACCCTGGATCCTAACAGTGACCCTGGGCCCTAACAATGACCCTGGGCCCTAACAGTGACCCTGGATCCTAACAGTGACCCTGGGCCCTAACAGTGACCCTGGGCCCTAACAGTGATCCTGGATCCTAACAATGACCCTGGCCCTAACAGTGACGCTGGGCCCTAACAGTGACCCTGGGCCCTAACAGTGACCCTGGATCCTAACAGTGACGCGGGGCCCTAACAGTGACCCTGGGCCCTAACAGTGACCCTGGATCCTAACAGTGACCCTGGGCCCTAACAGTGACCCTGGATCCTAACAGTGACGCTGGGCCCTAACAGTGACCTGCCAATCAGAGATGGGGGCTCTCGCTATGCTTCATGACACATCACACTTACTACACACCACAAACACACCACACACACACACACAAAACACTACACACGCACATACACACCACTACACACAGTTTAGAATTCCTCAGGGGCTTAGAGGCTGTGGATAAAAGGAAGGAGAAATCAGCCCCACGGGGAGATCATCTCACAAGATCTGAACCGGTGGTGAGGGCTGGGGAAGAGAGAAACCGAGAGAGAGAGAGAGAGAGAGAGAGAGAGAGAGAGAGAGAGAGAGAGAGAGAGAGAGAGAGAGAGAGAGAGAGAGAGAGAGAGAGAGAGAGAGAGAGAGAGAGAGAGAGAGACAGACAGACAGACAGACAGACGGGGGGACGTAAGGTGAGCAGGGAGAGACAGGTGTTCAGTCATCTCACCATGCCTCACCACTAACCTGGAGGACAGAACAGAGCGCTGCTCAGAGAAAACTGCTCTTTTATATCTCATCGTCAACCTCCTTTTTCTTCTTCTACTTCTTGTATTATTTCCCCTCTTCTCTTATCTCCCCTCTTCTCTTCTATATAGTTTGCGATGATCTCTCTTTATCTTAGTGGAAGAAGTTCTGTGAATGTGTGCATGTGTGTGTGCACGTGTGTGTGTGTGCGCAGGTGCACGTGCAAGATTGGATAGATGCTCTGCTCAGTTCTACTGCTATGCAACAGGCTGTCGGTAACTATGGGCAACTTAATGCCAGGCAGCTAAAAGGCACTTTTCAAACATGTCCCTTTAAATCAGATGAGATTCCACCACTTCAGAGTTTGAGGCAGTGCTACAGCAAACCCTGTCAGGCTAACGTGAGAGAAAGTAAGCATTCAGTCATGTTTGTTTGTCTGCAGTCGTTGTATGTTTGTGTGAGAGAACCAGAGAATGTGTGGAAGAGAAGAGAGAGGGGGAGGATTGAGCCAGGGAAAGAAAAAAGGAAGAGGGGTAGTTCATCGGTTAGAGCATGTTTCGCTTGGGCAAAGGCATCAAGACAGGGACCTGGGTTGGAGTCTCTTCCCCATCTCTTTCTCTCTCCCTGCCGATCCTGTCACTCTCTCACAAATGAGCTGATGTGACGTCATCAGTCCTGACCCGATCGAACAGCATGTAGGTGGAAAGAGAGGAACAGCTCCTCGCATTACCAGACCTCCAGACGAGGAGCCGAGGAGGAGGGAGCGAGGCCTGCTCTCGTGAGCATGTGAGGAATGCGGACATCGGGGCAGAGATGGTGGAGGTGTCTGGAGGAGAGTGAGGGCCGGGTGGGAGGGGGAGGGAGGGTGGAGGTCTCTGGAGGGGAGCGAGGGCCGGGTGGGGGAGGGGGAGGGAGGGGGAGGGAGGGTGGAGGTGTCTGGAGGGGAGTGAGGGCCGGGTGGGAGGGGGAGGGGTGGGAGGGTAGGGAGGGAGGGAGGGAAGGGAAGACCGGATTGCACCATTGTGACAGCGTTGCTCTTTATTGATACAGCTGGGGGGATGAAGGGGGTGGGGGAGCCGTTTGGAAATGTCACAACAGAGCAGTCGAGAAGGAGGTTTCATGGCTAAATTTACTGCCGGTCGCCTTCTTGAGCAAACAGCCCTCTCTGGCGGGACGGGGCAGCACTGAGACATTCCCCCAGAGGGCCGTGGTGCCTCAGTGTGCCCCTGTTCCTGTGTGGACCTCTGAACGTCCAGTGTTCCTGTGTTGACCTCTGAACGTCCAGTGTTCCTGTGTTGACCTCTGAACGTCCAGTGTTCCTGTGTTGACCTCTGAACGTCCAGTGTTTGAGCGACTCCCAGGCTCTTTGTTTCAGGCTGTATGTCCTACTGTTGTTGCCCTGGTCTCTTTCAGGCCCTGGCTGACCATTCACCCTGACCCCTGACCCCTCAGCCCTCAGCAGGTTGTGTTTGAGCAGACTCTGAATGACCCAGCAAACACACTGACTAGTCGTCGCTCCAAAGTCAAACATGTCCCATCGTTTTATTTCCTTTTTCGTCTTTCTTTCTTTCTTCCTTCCTCTCTCTCTATCTCTCACTCTCTCTCTCTTTCTTTGTCTGTTTTTATGTCTCTTTGTGCATTCACAGATTATGTATCCATCAGCATCTGTCAGTGACACCAGACCAGGTGTGTCATGCATAGAGGATTCTAGAACTTCTACAGAGAATCATCTCCACAGGAAACCATTCCAGATGGGTCCCAAGATTCCAAAGCTTGAGGGAACAGAAATATCCATCTAGTTTGGGAACAATACATACAATGTCCTATTTGTCTCTCACACACACACACACGCACACACACACATACACACACACACACACACAATGTTTGGAGGGGCAGCAGTTAACACAAACACCAGCCATAAATTCTACATTGTCTTACTCCAGATTTTGAATTACAACTGATAATGATTGTGTGTGTGTGTGGGTGTGTGTGTGTTTCAACTAGGACACTGTATGAATTGTTCCCAGACTGTTCATTGCCCACACAGATGTCACACTAGAGGATTCTGCCCAATGTTAACCTCTCTTCCTTTTTGTGTCTCCTCCCTCTCTTTACCTCTCTCTCTCACCCTTTGTGTTTCTTTCTCTCTTCACTTCACTTCTCTCTCTCTCTCTCTCTCTCTCTCTCCCTCTCCCTCTCCCTCTCTCCCGCTCTCTCTCTCCCTCAGGTAATCAAACCCAGACAGCTTCAAGACTGACAATAATAATCCACACTATCTTTTACAGACACCAATCCTTAACACATCCATGTGTCATTGTTTTGTGAACCCCTCTCCTCCTCTCGTTCTTCCTCCTCTCTTCCCCCTCCTCCTCTTCGGCTGTGGGTGTTTCCCTTGTCCTGTCCTTCTCTCAAACTGTCCAACTGTTCCAAATTCAAAGCCGTCCTCTTGCTACTTGCCAGATTTTCCATTTTATTTTCCATAAATTTTACTAAAAGATGATGAGTGAGACTGAGCTCTCGCTCTCTCTTTCTTTCTTACTTTCTTTCTTTCTGTCTCTCCCCCTCTTTCTTCCTCTCTCTTTCTCATTCTCCACACCTCTCCCTATCTCGCTCTCTCTTTTCTGTCTGTCTTCCTCTTCACCTCTTTTCTCTCTCTATCCTCTACCTCTCTCCCTGCAGTATGCAGATCTCGCTCTCCTCTCTCTGTCTTTCGTGCTCCTTCCCTCCTGGATGCTGCATGAGTATCTGTGTTATAATTCATGGCGCTGGCTGGGAGCTGAAGTCAGCCGTTATAACCAGAACATTCCTTCTGCAGAGGCCGACTCAGCCAGGGATTATGCAACACCTCACTGTTTGATCGGCACTACGTTTGTGGGCAAAAATATAAGCCTTTTACAAGAGCCTTTACTCTGGGACAGACAGCATTCAGCTTTATAAAAAAAAATATATATATATATTTGCGCAGTGCTCAGGTGTTTCATAGTATGGCGGTTTCGTTTCTGAATCCTAGACTCAACACGTCATGGTTTACTAATCGATGTTTCACCGTGATTGGGCTTTGTTGTCCGCTTGTTCTCCAGAGACTTCTCAATACATGAAAACAGCAAACTGGTCGTTCCTCACATCGTTAGGACTACCCTGTTCTTCAGTTACGGAACAGTTTGGGACTGTGAGGACTTGTGATTATTTCTGCCAGTCTGTCTTTCGTTTTCCTATAGGTTGAGTAGGCCTATTTCACGTGACGACGTTTGTCTTTCTTTCACGTAGCATGTTGTATGCCATTTAGACATTGGACAAAGAGTCTAAAGTAAATTGTAACTTATCCGAGTGTTGAATGTCAGGCCGCGAGCATGGACACTCCCCACACAGAGAAACTTCAAGGAAACTAGGAGGCGCTTTCCTGCTTAATGGCATGTTTTCGAACGTCTGTCATCTGGTTGACTAGCAGGCGTTAACATCACAATTGAGAACATGTCACATGGTTGTGGAACCATATAACATGATTACCTTACAGTAAAGTACTGAATGATCCACGCTTAGCATGTTGGCCTGAAAACAATAATACATAATTTAGCGTGACTACTTTTTTAATAGTGCATATTTGATTTTGATGCTGGTTTTTACATGTCATAAAAAGTTAGTTTATGAACATTTGTAGCTTATTTCCCCTGGGTAAGCTACTGTACAGGTCACGGTCCTGAGCAGGCTGAGAGGGAGAAGTAACAGACCCGCCCCTTTATCATCTGACTGGACTGATGCTAGCTAGCAGACTGGTTTCATTCACGCAGTCGGAAGCTTTTATATATTCCCCTTGGTCAAATAAAGCTATGCTAACTGGAAGGAATGGGTATACAGTTTGTGTGTTCAGCTTACTTTATACAGTGTCTCTGTGTGTGTGTGTGTGTGTGTGTGTGTGTGTGTGTGTGTGTGTCTGTTTGGGTGTGTCTGTGTGTGTGTGTGTGCGCGCACACATCCTCTCTTCATGCTGTAGTGTAACAACTTCACCAGTTAAACACACTCAAATCCCTGTAATTATTACCAAATGTAGGTGTGGCAGCTCAGTGCCAGTGGTGTTGTCGTTTGATGAATAATTAGCGAGTCCTGAAGACCGGGCTCACTGTGAAGGCATCTCAGACTAATTGATGGGTTCACTCAGGTGCAAAGAAGGGTTCAGTAGAGGAGTGGAACTTCAAACTGGAAATCAAAGGTTTCTGTTACAGTACTGTAGCTCTCGTCTGTCTTCAGAGAGTCATGGTACACGCTGAGAAAGGCCACGATTGTAGCTACTGCTACAGTAGAAGAGCTCATCAGGGTGTGTGTGTGTGTTCATGTGTGTAGTTCTGACAGAGTTAACGTTCATCCTGTCAGGCCCAGGCCAGGGTCTGTGCTCAGTCACAGAGACCCCAAGCAGCCGTTTACTGTGTGTGTGTGTGTGTGTGTGTGTGCCTGGGGCACCCGAGGGCAGGAATGTGGAGGAGAAAGTGAGCGTTGCCTCCCAGCAGCTGTTCCACCTGAGTTCCACTGAGCCACACTGAATACAGTAGGAAACGAAAACACACACACACACAGAGAGAATGACCTTTTCTAAACTCTATTAGTCTTAAAAATATATCGATACCGTTTGACAAGTTCAAGTGTCCAGGATTTTCCAGGAGATCCAAATACTGTGTGTTCAGCAGGTCTCCATAAGTCCTTGTGCTTCCTGTCCCTCAGTGCTCAACAGGATCCATCTCTGCTGCCTGCCTGCTTGCCTCCCTCTCCTCCCCCCCCCCGTCCTCCCAGCTAGACAGACAGGGCTTCATTCATGCCCCAACCTGGGCTGATCACAGGCAGGAAACGTCGGGCCATGCCTACAGGGCACTACAGTACGCCCTCACAAAAAATGGCCCCCCTACACCGCCGATCATCAAGACTACTATTTACTACACAGTGTCGGTGTATGTTAAGACTTGTTTTTCTAGGACCCGCCACTTCACTTATGTCAGATGTACAGTACCTCTCAGTACCTCAAAGCACTAATGGGTGTTGGAGAATGTTGTTGTAATCTTTAGCTATAATACAAAAGTGGGCTTGTACAGTGTATGGCTTGTGAGGAAAGGGTTTCCGAAGAAAGGTTCTTCAATCTGTTTCTACCGGAGCTTATACTTCTGACATTATGTTTTTGTGATGTTCTACAAAGAAAAGGGAAAACAACAAATCTTCTGGCAGTCTGTGTAAATCCTAGACGATTGATAGCCACCAGCTGGAAAATGACACAGATGACATTGAGGCAGTTTGACAGTGAGGCAGTTTGACAGTGAGGCAGTTTGACAGTGAGGCAGTTTGACAGCTCGTTTTTCTCTGAAGTCATTCTAGTTCTCTCATGAGAACTATCACGAGAACTGGCATTGATTATTCTCTCTAGTAATGGCAACGTTTGTGCAGTAGTGTCATTATGTAAGTGTTTGCGTGTGGGTGTATGTAGTCAGGTTTGCAAAATAAAACTATTCAAAAAATGGAAATGGATTCACTGACTCGTTTTAGGATGCCACGCAGTGTAGTGAAAATCCCACACTGAGAACTGTCTGTGACAAGAAACTTTTGATGGCCACAGTTGATGGAATATATTGCTCAGTCCACTGGAAAATGCATCAGTGAAAATAGTCTGTCTGCTTCTGTGCCTTAGTGCATGATATAGAGACACAATTCTAAACAATTATGCATTTTGTTTATTAGTTGTGCTTGTAATCCATTGAATTTGCTCAATAAGGCTCATGCACAAACATTTGCTCCAAGACACTTATATTCTTCAAATTGTCCTATTTTTCTGGGTCAATTCAAACCCAAACAGCCCCTCTCCAGTTAGATG
>NC_090050.1:21766349-21773849 GCF_038355195.1 Osmerus mordax
ACCCTCCTCCCCAGCCTTCTCATATACTTTTCTACACTTTCTTTTCCTTTACTGCACCCACACAGTCTGAACCCACTACAGTATACTCACCTAACCCCATCAGACCTCCTCCACTAGTCTTGTTCCTCTCTCTTCCTGAAGGCATGTGCTTTGTCAAGCGACGGAAAGAGGGCTATTTAACGTCCACACTTCCGCATAACTCTGAGATGCCCTCTTTTGAAGTCACAGTTGAATGTGGACTGCGGCCCTGCCTCACAGGCCTGGCTCAGAGAGAGGCAGCAGTGACCTGAGTCAACATGAGAGGGCCCTGTTGTTGACTGATGTCCTCCGGCCTGGACACAGGGATGCCTCTCAGTCTGCAGGATCAGGTAGCACACACACACACACACACACACACACACTCACACACACACACACACACTCACACACACACACACTCACACACACACACACTCAGTCGAACCTGTATCACAAAGTTGATTGTGTGTGTATCTTCATGACTTATGTCTCATCAAAATATCCTAAATACTGTAAATCAGGTTCTCAGCTTCCTCAGGTATGGGCAGTAGAAATGTTTGCGTTACGACTAATACTTCACTACCTCTTTTCATAGCTGGGAAGTCTGAGGGGTGTGAACTGTGTGTGTGTGTGTTTTGTCACACTTATGTGGTTGGCACAGGAGAGAGTCTATGTCTGGATTTTGGAACTCTCTCTCCCTTTCTCTCTCTCTCTCTCTCTCTCTCTCTCTCTTACAGCATCTCTCAACCTTTTTATCTCTGTAGAATGTCTTTCTCTGTGTCTGTCCACCTCCTCATGATTTCTCTCTGCTTCAGTCCTGCTGCTGATGTCATGAGCAACCATTGTTTTTGTCAGTGGCAATTTCATATGGCACGAGTTAAGACTTTTTTCTCCTGTGCTCTCTGTCTCCCTCCCTCCCTCCCCCCTCCCTCCCTCCCTCCCTCCCCCTCCCTCCCTCCCTCCCTCCCTCCCTCCCTCCCTCCCTCCCTCCCTCCCTCCCTCCCTCCTCCCTCCCTCCCTCTCCCTCTCTCCCTCTCTCTCTCTTCTCTCTCTCTCTCTCTCTCTCTCTCTCTCTCTCTCTCCCTCCCTCCCTCCCTCCCCTCCCTCCCTCCCTCCCTCCCTCCCCTCCCTCCCTCTCTCTCTCTCTCTCTCTCCTCTCTCCTCTCTCTCTCTGTCCCTCTCTCTCTCTCCTCTCTCTCTCTCTCTCTCTCTCCTCTCTCTCTGATCTGTGATGCTCCCACCCTCCCCTCGTTCAGTGTTCCTCCCTCTGCCACACTTTCTGTTAACCCCTCCCCGCTTCCCTGCATTCCTTCCTCGACGGCCTGTTCCCACCCTTCTCACCTCTCTACCTCTCTCTCTCTCTTTACCTCTCTGTCTCTGCCTCTCTCTTTATCTCTTGCCACCACCTCCCTCACGTACTCTTCCTCTCTCTCACACAGTCCATAACCCCTCCTTCCTTTTCTCTCTTCCCTCTTTCCCTGTCTATTTTTCCTCTCCTCCCAGATACTGTGATTAGCTTTCCAGACAGTGCTTTTCCAAACTATATTCAACATTACATCTCACAGTTCTCTTCAAACCGGCAGGTTAGAATGAAGGCCTGCGACACGTAATGCACACATTTTTTACATTAATTTAGCATTTCGAGGACAGAAGAGATCTCGTGGTGCGGTTGGGCCTTCCTCGAACAGACAGAACTCCTGATCAGCGCCACTGTACAATGCTGAACCATAACAACAACACCTCCTTCGATAATGACGATGTCAAACCAACCCTTTGGTCCCAGGCTGGAGGTAAGGAGGCTCCAGACAATGAAGCCATTCTACGCCGACCAGCAGTGTTTATTAGGGCTGCGCAACTCCGGGGGCCAAGCTTACTCAAATGACACACATTTGACGCTTAAAGTGCAAGTGTTTATTTTCTCTTCCATTCTAAATCACCAGGCGACTCCTCCATCCCTCACCTCTCACCCTGCTGGACGGGGGGGGGGGGGGGGGGGGGGGGGGGGGTGGGGGGGGGGGCGTGGGTGTATGTCTTGCTCTGGTTAGCTCTCGATCTGGACATGCTGATCAATGACCGGGCACAGGACACCCCGCTCAAAGCGGACACCCTCAGTCTCTGCTACAAAGGGACTGCTTGTCTAAGCTCCCCCCCAATGGGCCTTGGACACTCACTCACACAGCCCCCCCCCCCTGTTCCTCTGTTGAAGCTCAGACGAGGAATAAGGAAATATGAAGAGTTTTCATAAACCCCAGGTCTCAGAAGGTGTCATTTCAGAGGAAGTGGGCTTCAAAGAGCCCCAGGATCCTCACAGAGGGCGTTCAGCCGCACACACACACACAAACACGCACACAGTCTGGTATGAAGGAGTCTTGTTTTTAGAACATCTACAGTATGAATTGGATTTGTCAAAGATGTCACACTTTAGTAGAACTGTCTGTTATGCCGGTTCGGAAGCAGCCTGCCAGTTTAAAATGAGAAGCTCCAGTAGGCTTGAGTCCCTGCCACCCCAGTGTGTACACAGCACGACTGTTAATCACTGGGTTTGATGGCCAGGGCCTTTGATCCAGAAGGCCAGAGGATTGAAGAATGAGCCAACATAGTCAGTGATGACAGACAGTTACTGACAATCCTGCTATACATAGCATTTAATGAGCTGTTTGTGTTGTTCTGTGCTAGAAACATGTTCTATGCTACCCAAACTACATAGCTAACTGCTCACGAGAAGAAGATGATCAATTGGTCTCCAGTCTTGTTATAACAAAGAAAGTGTAACGAAACATGCTTTTGCCAAACTGTGTTTAGTCATCCAAGACACTCCACATATCACCCTCCATGACGAGGATGGCTGTGTAAGAGACGCTGTCTGCTCTCTCAGACGAAAGACCAGCAGCTGCCGCCGTAACCAATAAAGTGTGATGGGTCATGGGTCAGGGTTCAGAGGTCAGAGCTCACGGCCTCCGTAGAACCTGTGTGGTGGATGGCACCAAAATTGTCCCTCTGAGCCTATAAATAAACACCCTCTGCTAAAGCTTTGTCAGTTAGCTTGATAGTTTGCACTAACAAGTCTGTTACAGTAGGCAGAATTAGGCTAGCTATCCTGATAACTAGCTGATTTAGACTAGCTAGTTTCTTAACTAGCTGATTTATGTTAGCTTGTCTGTTAACTGGCTTATTTAGGCTACCTAGTCCGTTAACTAACTGATTTACACTAGCCAGTCTGTTCACTACCAAATGAATGCTAACTCGCGGTGCCTAGAAGCCACATCTAACAGGCAGGGCTGGAGACCACAGCTTGTTGTGGTCCGAGGCTGGCCTTCCACCGCTCACCCTGTGCTCTATTTTAGGTTAAATGAGTGTGATTACGGCCGGGTAGAGAGCCCAGTTGTTCTCACTGTGTGTGTGTGTGCTTGTGTATGTGTGTGTACAGTATGTGTTGGGTATGGCAGGGCTTTTGATGCAGTTATACATCAAGGACTAGCCTTCTGAAACTGTGGAGGAGGCTTGTGAAGATCATAGGTGAAACCAAACACAAACCCAACACAACATTACAAGATTCTGGAATAACACACTGTCTGCCTCCTGCTTATCCTTCTTTCGCCCTTTTAAAGTTTACTTTAGTTTAATTGTGTTCTATTTCTACCTAAATTCTCAATTCCATTCTAATGCTTCCAATTCTCAACCAGTGTGACTGTGAAATTACAGTGTAACAATTTCAAAACAAAGTTTAAACTTCATAAGAGGAATGTTCTGTGTTCTTGCTTGCGCACGTGTGTGTGTGTGGATTGAGGACTACAATTATTCTTTAAATAAATGCAGCAAAGAACTGCCCTTGTGACTCCAGTGGTGGGCATGCATAATACTTGTACCAAGTGTAAATCAAATGAGCTATTGTACTGTATGTTCCACAAGTTTTTCCATACCCTACCCAAACATTTCACTCTACACCAAACGGCATCTCAATCTAGAACAGTCATCCATATTCTAGAAAGGTGATCTATATTCTAGAACACTCCAAGTTGCATCCGGAGGAAGTGGCCTGAGATCCTAGATCACATGACAAATAGGAGGACATTGGTCATCTTCATCATCAGCCTGTGTTCATAAGATTTGGTGGACGCAGCATCCAAAATATAACTTCTTTTTTTATTTTATTGCATCAATATGTTTCTTCTGGAGAGCTTGTACAGCTCCTGATGATCTCATGTATCTCTGTAACTTGCTTCTGTCCATCTTGCAAAACAAACAGCATCCTTTTCAGTGTACAACTGTGATCTATGAACACCATCTATCTACTGTAACTGTCGTTACCCTAGCGACAGTGTTGCACTTCTTGAAAGCTTTCATGGGATCCTTCCTGTCTTCCTTCCCTCTGTCCCATCCCCAGGCCACTCTCCTCTCCCCTGGACCAGCCCACACACGCAGGCTTTATAGACCCACACCAGACCAGCTTATCTCTGACTGCAGAATGACAGCCAAGCAGGCAAATCATGTGAGCTAACCTGGCGTCTGCATCAATCCATTCAACCTCATTGGACTGTCTGGCCCTTCCTGGTTGTGTCAGCCAATCACATGGGGCCTCAGCATTAGAGAATGTTAAACATGAACTAAACCATTACATTGTGTTTTTTTACCTGCATTTTAGGATTGTGTACAAACCAGAAAATTGTCATTATTATTCTCTTATTTGAATATCATATTCATAATTGATTGACAGTGTCACCTGCTTCAGCTACAGCATGAAAACAAAAAAACTGCATTCTGTTTTCCTAACTATTGGCTATTAGAATCGTTCATTGAATCGATTACTTTATAATCTATGTTTAATCGACACAGTTACAGTGTATTTCAATGTTAAGCTATTAATCTTATGTTTTTATATGCAAATTATTATCGTGATAAATAAGATATATTGCAACAGTTTTAGAAATAAGTGTGTGTATGTGTGTGTGGGGGGCTACTGTTTAAATCCCAGATGGAGACAGACAGGCGTACACAGCAGCATCCAAACCGATGAATTGCTGTTTAGAATGAAGGTCTATCTTGCATTCACTGCAGGTCATTGAGAAACATCGTAATTAGGCACGAATCATGATAAATGAGTGGGAATATGGTACGCTATAGATGAGAACTCCAATCTAGCGGTGCTCTCTGCTGTGTGCACAGCGGAATGGACTGAACGGTGCAGCGAGCGGCGAGAGGGGGAGGGTCGTAAAGTTGAAGCAAAAACTTTTTTTTTTCTCCGCTTTTTGGGTACCCCTTTTCAGTAGCACACATGAAGGAGGGGTCTCGGAGAATAGGATTTGGGAGACAGAATGGGAGGGAAACCGGGGCTCAGATTTCAGCTTGACAGGGGGTAGGGGCTGGCCTGATATTTGGGAATATACGAAGATTCATTGAAGGGAGCAGGGACATAAAACTACAGTGCCTGGCCTTGAGCGGTCGGTAGCCTACTCAGTTTCTGCAGGGGTCTAGCACTGGATTCCCCATCGTTTTTGGAAGGTTGAATGTATGGTTCGGGGTTGTAACTGGGAACACACACTGAAATACTAAGAGAAGCGTCCGCTCCCTTCCTCCCTTCTTTTTCTCCCCCAAAGGCCCTGCATGTCTAATCTTTAGACATGTTCAGCTTTGTGGATTCGAGGACTGTACTGCTACTTGTAGCAACCCAAGTCGTTCTATTAGCCGTTGTCAAATGTCAAGAGGAAGACGATCGTAAGTGGCAGTTTATTTTCCTTAAAGATTCGATGTATTTTTAATTAACGGTAAATTAACATCATTAGATGCAATGGAAAGCGTTCTCCTTGACTGTGCGGTACCTGTCAAACTAATGTGCACACGGTTGAGTCGCATAAGCACTGTGCATTTGTTTTAGGTTGTAGTCAATTGTTATCTCATATATTGTGATTTGGTATTAAGTTAGTTTACTGTTACGCACAGAATTTGCACCACCGCTGTGGCAAAGGTCTGAGTAAATGTCTACACTATTCACTGTGTACAATAGATTTTTAAGTGTGTAAGCAAATAGTGATTTGTGAATCTTATTTGGTGGGTTATTTCAATGGTGTGCGTAAAAGTGGATAGAATAGTCAAGTGAAGCAGACACTTCACTTCTTAAAGTGACGCGCCATGCGGTATTCTAGGCAGACACAAGGAGATAGGTTTTTTCGACTCGCTTCGGTTTAATCCGATTGTTCAAGTCCAGTTACTTTTGTGAATGCGTAAAGTGGTAGCCCACGGAAGCTCCTGTGCCACATAGCCTACTGTAGCCTTCTGAGTGCTGACGAGTGGATACAGCTCCCCCACCTACTCTCACAAGTCGAAAGCGCCGGACACCTGCGGGTACTTTGGAGACATTCCGAGAGCGCTTCTACAGACTCATTTTTTAACTCCAGATCCACATCGTTGAGAGGACCAAACAGCCAAAGGTGGTCAGGCTCAAGGGCCTTCAGGGAAAAGCGTTAGCATTCCATCGCTGTCAGAGGGCACCGAGGCGAATCCAGGCTTGTTGGAGCGGAATGATGGAGTAATAACGGAGATGCCCAAATCATTTCGGAATTATTACACGAATATCCACATCATAAGGGATACAAATGACCTTAATATCATTCCAGTTCAATGTTTGCCGTGTTTACTTTAGAAAGTTGGAAATCGGAAGTTATATTGAAATCGATTATAATGATCGTTTAGGATATATAAGGTATGGAGGAGGGACGTTGAGTGAAGGTATACCAGTGAGTCAGTGCCAGAAATAATGTTCCATTTGATTTTTACTGTTTCCATCTGGTTTATAGATTACCAACAGGCAGGGACAGTCAGGGGAGAAGGAGAGAAATATTGTCTGGCGAGACGGCCACTGGAAAGAAATTACAGAAAGGGGGGTTATTATTGTATTTCAGCGAGGCACATTCTTTTAAACGTAAGAGATCGAGCATACCAAAGTCTGCGAAATAAAAGAGAGAAGCAGATTTTGGTTGGTGGTGGTTTTCGACAAAAAAAAAATAGCTGTGAAAAGACAAACGTAAAGACAAAAAAAAAACTGACGAAATAGTCTCAAGTTACCCTCTCTGAGAGCTAGGCCCCTGGACATAATGCGAGTCCTTCTTTTCCTAAGCACTACCGGGGGAAATATTTCTGGGACATGCTAAGAAGCCCCAAAGTGGCCAGCAGCAGACTGTGACTGACCCCAGACTAGCAGGCTCAAAGGGCAGCACACAGCAACTGGACAGCGACTCACTGAGAGCGGACTGAGGCCAGGTCTTGCCTGCTCAACTCACTGGCCTAAAGCCACACTTTAGAGATAAAGTGAGAAAGCAAGGCGCGAGAACTGGGCATCTGACGCAAGTAGGCACAGGCCTACTCCTGTACTGCGTGGCAGATAAAGCTGGAGACCAGATAGGACTCCAATATTTCTGAAACACACCTGTGTTCACTTAACAATTTTTCATCCTCCATTTTCTTCCTCGGGCAAATATAAATGACAGC
>NC_090050.1:21778849-21836349 GCF_038355195.1 Osmerus mordax
GGGAGGGGGTATCTTGGGGAGCCTGAGAGTAAAGTAGCGTATACTGTATGCCAGGGCTGCCTGCATGTGTAGTTTCCATGGGCCTGTGTGGTCTGCTGAGGCCTGGCTTGTTAAGCAGATGTTGGAGCCCCATAGTGTAAACATCTGGCTGTCAGAGAAGACTCTGCCAATCAGTGTTGGAGATCAGTGTTGCTGAGTGGAAGCTTTGATCTTTGCATTAATGTGACAACAACTGGCATGTCAAGATGGCTGAAGGCTAGGTTTTACGACTGTGCATGCTTGGCTGCTGCATAATATTTGAGCGTTTGGTGATTATGAATGCATGTGCAATGAGTGATTTTATATCTGACTCTCAACCAGACGCGTGTGAATATGTAGAAATGTGAGGAATCTGTGATATTGAAGTTTGTTCCAATAGTTGTGTTGAAATAGTACGGAACCATTCCACCTTTCAAATACTTTCAAATAATGTGATTCAATATCCCAATATTGAATTTCTGTATTTACTGTCAGGTTTGGTTAAAAGGGTCATGTAGGGTCAGAGGTCATAAGGTCAGAGTGAATTCTTACCGTTCTTCAAGGCTCGGTCAAGTGTTGTTCTGTAGTGGTAGATCACATGACACCCATTTTGCTTCTGGAGAGACTGTAACATGTTACAACATATCTTGACATTGGATTAGACTGTTATCTCTGAGAAATATGGACAAGAATGGCAAGAATAACACTAGTTTTACACAGCTTTTTGTCATTTTTAATTTGAGTTTTTTTCCATATCATTCATATCCAGATCCTTTTAGACTTTGATTAGGTCAACTGGGTACTGATGTATGATGTGACAGACTCAAAACAGTCCTCAGAACATCTGAGTCTCTAAAAGAATGTGGAGGTTTATACATTCCAGAATGCCACACACTGGTAAGGTTCCATAAGACCCTTGTTTACATAACAGGAACTTCAGCGCATTCTGTCATGGCATTCTGTAGACATGCTAAGTTTTAGCATGACTCGATGGTATGTGGAATGACTTCCTTTGTCATAAAATCCTTTCCTGGGTGCTTTCAACAAACGTTCTGTAAATAATGTTTGCGTAGGGAACAGAAAGACAGATGTCAGGTAGTTAACCATAAAAAATAATAATTATAGGCTTATTTCGCTGAAGTGCGTGTGTGTGTTTGCCAAGGCTGCGTGTCAGATGAGAGATGTTTGGACAAGATTCAGTTGGATATGAACACTGGGACATGGTGTCTGTTGGCTCTGTGGTAATGATCCTCTCAGGTATCTCTGCACTTGCTGATCCACATGTAAACACACAGGGACTGTGCTCTTCTGTTTACGGTTCATGGGACCCATTACAATGTTGGCTTTAGATGAATATAAATGACTTATATTTAATATGTTGAAACCTAATATAAACGGCTCCTGATATTCTGCTCCTGTTGTGAGTTATGGTGCAATGTACTGCACTGTAGGTGATTTGTCTGACGAATTTCTGGTGTACAGGAACAGTAATGATTTTATTCAGTTTATGTTCGAACAAAGGCTTGTACAGTCGTATTGAGCGAATCAACGTTATATTGTGCCAGCACTCTGGAATGGAGTATTATGTGTGACTATTAAAACAAATTAGTCTTAGAAGCTGAAAAGCCTCTGTCAGTCCATGGAAGATCAACAGCCATTCTAGATAGATTACATTTGAACCTAAGGCAAGCTTGAAACTTGTAATCTTTTGTGTGCAACAAAATGATTGGGTCGTCATGTGCCATTCCAAACTGTTTCTATCAATTGAAAATTATTGAGTTGAAAATTATCATAAAAAAATCTTGGATTTGGAAACACCTGTAATAATAAAGTACATGATGTATTCTGAATATTGTTGCTCTTGAAGGCACATGACCTACCTCAGTGTACTGAGATGGAAGTTTCCCTTTTTCTATTTTGTAATATATCAGACTATAATTCCATTGAAATTTGTCTTCCATCCCCTCTTCCATCCCCTCCTCCCCCTCCTCCCCCTCCTCCCCCTCCTCCCTCTCCTCCCTCTCCTCCCTCTCCTCCCTCTCCTCCCCCTCCTCCCTCTCCTCCCTCTCCTCCCTCTCCTCCCCCTCTCTCAGGGAGGTCCTGGCCCCCGCGGCAGAGATGGCGAACCTGGTACCCCCGGAAACCCCGGCCCCCCTGGACCTCCAGGGCCAAACGGACCCCCTGGCCTTGGTGGAGTAAGTATCCCAGAAGCAGGGGGGGGCGGTGGAGTCGCCACAGAGGGGGGTGCTGGGAGGATATGGCTGATTCTGACAGGGAGGATGAACGGAGGGAGGGTGGGAAGGGAGAGAGCTAAGAAGGGAAACAAAAGCGAGATGTCTCCAAGGGGAGGATCAGAGCACAAAGAGCCGGGGAGCGTCTGGTTTGAAACGGAGGTAGAGAAAGACGGGAGGATGGATAGAATGATTTTCATTCTTTGGGACAGGAAAGGAGGGAGGAATGGAAGGAGGACTGGAGGGAGGGAGGGAGGACAGGCTCAGAGAGAGGAAGGGAGGGAGAAACAAGGAGATCCTTTGTGAGAGGGGGAGAGATGAGAGAAGTTCACATGCCTCTCTTCCCTGGCTCTCTCTGCTGTGGTCTCCACCTCATCTACTTCTCCTTCTCTCTCTCTCTCTCTCTCTCTCTCTCTCTCTCTCTCTCTCTCTCTCTCTCTCTCTCTCTCTCTCTCTCTCTCTCTCATTTTCCTCCACCTATCTATCTATCTGTCTGTCTGTCTGTCTGTCTTATCTATCTATCTTTTTCCTTCTTTATGTTGATCTCTCTCCCCCTTCCCATCTTCCCCTGGTATCTAGATCTTGATCTGATCCTTGCATTCTAGAGTCAACATCTATCGATGAGAGGGTGTGCACCCAGGTTATATGAACTGTGCTCTATGGATCACATCCAGGATAGTACTGGACACATTCTGTTTCTCATGTTGAATTAGAATGTCATCCTGCCTTCAGTCTGGTCTGGTTGACTCTGGATCAGTATTGGTGTGCCCTCGGGAAAGGGTCTGATGTTTGTCTGCCTGTCATCTCTCTCCTGCAGAACTTCGCTGCCCAGATGGCTGGAGGCTTCGATGAGAAGTCAGGAGGCGCTCAGATGGGCGTGATGCAAGGACCGATGGTGAGAGACTCACCGAGAACCACAGCTATCTCTGTGTCCGTCCTGTAGGGTCAGTGGGAGCCAATCACAAAGGATACGGGACAAATATAGCCTGATGCCGTCATCGTCCTCGACGTCATCGCGTTCGTAGTCGTTCCGTCGCGTGGATGTAGGCTCAGCTGCCAGCCCCTACCTCCATGGCCAATCACGGCTTCTCATCTCTGGAGTAGAGACAGGAACCCCTGCACAGATCGAGCACCGCCCCCAGTGGTCTGGAGGAGGTGCAGCAAGACTCCAGCCCGGCTGGACAAATCCAGCCCCCTCATGGAGAGGGAGAGAGGGGAAGAGGGGAAGGGGCAGGAGGGGATGGAGGAAACTCTGCAGGTCTTCATTATTCTTCAAGCCTGCTGACAACGGCTCTGAGCTGGCACGACCGGTTGGCAGAGGTGGAGCGGGGAGCTGCTATTTTGGTTTGGAGGCCCACAGTGCAGCAGTCTGAGCCAGTGGCAGCCTAGGGTTTAGGCCCATTACCGCCTCTCTGTGTGCTCCGGTGTCTGAAGCTGTGGTCCTGGAGCCAGGCAGACGTCTGTCTGAGCCCTGCTCTCATCTGCAGGCTGTCCAGGGTCGCGTTGGCAGCAGCAGCTTGAGGCAAAGCGGTGTGTGTGTGCGTGTGTGCGTGTGTGTGCGTGTGTGTGTGTAACACAGCCTCCTCTGATGTATTTTAAGCACAGACAACCCCCTACATCCATACTCCATCCCACAACGCTCTTACAGTTTGCACACACACACACACACACACATCAACACACACACACACACACACGCACACACACCACCCCAAAGATAAACACAACCCCAGCCTGGGAATAGAGAGTCATTGATCAGACCCCAAGCGGTGTGCTTCTCTTCCGAGCCATGCTGAAAAGACAACTTTCAGCCCACGCTCTGAGAGCCAGGCTCTGTGCTGCTGCCTTCCACAGGGACATTATCCTTGGCTGCCGCCCGGAATCTCTGCCCTCCAATCAGAACACTGGGCCTGATGTTCTAGAAGGCTCCAGGACACTGGGACCGATGTTCTAGAAGGCTTGCAGGGGGGATACGAGTGTACACAGAAACCTGGTCATGATCAACGGGTCTTTCAACAGTCATGAAGGACTTTAGAAGATGACAAACCCACTTGGAGTCTGTAGTTCCTTTAGGATTGTTTGTTAACACTACAGTTCACTGCCTCCTGCTGCCAAGTAATGGTTTTCCTGCATGTGAGTGTGGGTGTGAGTGTGTTTGTGTGTGAGTGTTTTTGTGTGAGTGTGTGTGTGTGTGTGTGTGAGAGAGAGAGAGCGAAGGGGAGAGAGATTTGGCTCATCACCTCCATAGAATGTGAAGTCTCTTGCTGAGTAATGACCCGTGGAGCAGAGCAGAGATTTGCTTTGACGTGTGATTCCAGTGTAAAGGCTTCTCAGTACAGATCAGACTCACTCAGGCAAGGATTAGCCCTCAGACTCATCTACTGTTGAGGAGATTATCTGGGGAATTACCTGAGGTGAATCTACGGCATATATAACATACATTCTATGTATCATGAAAGTAGTTTTTTTCATGAGGGGTTAATTATTTCAAATAGTTTATTTAAATGGGATAGATGTCAGACAGGGTTCAAGCAGATCACACAAGTGAACAATAGCATTAAGTCTGACCTCTGCACTGGGGGTGTGGTGGGGGTTTTGCACTGGGGGCATACAAAGAGAGAGAGAGAGAGAGAGAGAGAGAGAGAGAGAGAGAGGAAGGAAGAGAAAGTGAGTGAGCGAGTAAGTGAGAGATAATTAGAGATAGTGAGAGAGAGAACAAGGAGAAGAGAGAGTCTCTTATGCCACTGTGGAATTCCTAAGGATTTATGTTTCTGACAGGCAGGTAGAGGTACTGAGTGCTGCTGGGGGCAAAGTAGCAGGCAGAGGAGGAGTTCAAGGGGAAGACAGTTAGATCTTTTTAGCACTTTTTACAATTTAAAACATTTGTGAACGAACTTCTTTCTGCTGTGTTCTTGTGTGGGTAATTGTGTGTGTGTACTGGAAGGTATGATGGGTTACCTGTGGTTCTCCTAACGCTGTGTTTCCCCCCCCCCCCCCCCCCCCCCAGGGCCCCATGGGTCCTCGAGGACCACCTGGCCCCTCTGGAGCTCCTGTAAGTTCTTCCTCCTGCCTCACACACACACACACACACACACACGTACACACTCTCTCACAAAATGCACATGCCTGGACACTCACACACACTTTATGCTGATGGTGTCATTAAACAAGATAACCTGACGCATATTAAGCCTATATTATATTATTTACATTTTCCCCAGTGTCTTTCCACAGACAAAACATTGCTTAGTTGGTTCATTGGCTAATATTGAGGGTTCTGATTGCAACAACTCTTTTTAGATGCATTTCTTCACTTCCAGGTATACTTAAATGACATCGTAGACTACAGTAACAGAATCAGTGGAATTCAATAATTGCACACGTCTACACTAAGGGCATAAAACAGGATTGTTATCTGGACACACATCGTTCTGGGTGAAGGTGGCAGGGGGCTGTTTAATCCTCAAGCTGCAGACTTCAGGGCTTTTTCCTAATGCCTCAGACAGGCAGCACCTGACAATTTAGCTTTCATAGGGTCTGTTGGGAGACACACACACACACACACACCTTCAGCGCTCCACTTACACACCTCCTCTCCTGTGCTCTCCTCTCCTCCCTCCTCCTCCTACACTCCCCTGCCCCAACCTGGAAAGTAATTAAGTTGAAGGCAATGCCAGGGAACTTGTCTCAGCTTGACGGTGTCATCTCAAAGCCAGGGTTTGCCTCCTATCTGGCTGCAGACACGTATCCACAACACAGAAGAGGGTCTTGATACTTCCTTCTACTGTTGGCACGGCTAGATCCTTTAAGGAGATATGTGACAATATTAACATGCAATGTTTACCACAAACCTACCTCAACGAGGATTCTAAAATGATATTTTACTTGGCAGCACTAAGTTATCAGACAAATTTCTCCTACATACAACATCCTAGTAGTTTATGGTAAACCATTTAGGTTCTGAGTCTAATTACGGATTTGTATGTATTTTCAGCCAAGTAGATTTGTTTTCTCAGATTAACTAACCCACATTAGTCATCCCAGATAAACAAACCCCATCAGATGACTATTCTCAGGCTAGCTAACAGATAGGGACCCTGTGTCTCTCTTCTACTGTCCCATTTCTGTACCTGACCTCTCTGATCTCTCCTTTTCTCTCCCCCCAGGGCCCACAAGGTTTCCAAGGCAACCCCGGAGAGGCTGGAGAGCCCGGAGCGTCTGTAAGTATCTCAGGATGGTATCACACAGTGCACCTCTCCCAGCCCCTCGGCCCCTGGCCCCCACCATAGCGGACTGGTCAGCTCCTGTGGAGCCCAGATCATAACCCCGGAGCCCCAGCACCCCCCTCCCCCGCCCCCCCCCCCCCCCCCCCCCCCCAGCCCAGACGGGACTCCAGACGCCAGAGCAGACAGCAACCCCCTCTGGGGTGTCGCCTCTCTTAACCATCCACCTCCAGCAAACCTCTGATACATCATTACCTGTAATAAGCATCATCCTGTTTGCTGTGCCTCTGGCTGCCCTGGAACCCTCTCTCCACCCCCCACCCCCCCTCTCTCCCTCACCTCCGTCAGTGTGTCTCTCCCCCACCTCCGTGTTTGTGAGGGTCAGGTGGTGAGAGGTTTGGTTTTCGGGTGAGTGTATTCTATCGGATCCATTGTGCCAGCCAGGCAAGATCACTCAAGCACAGATAAGTACTTGAAATGATTTTACAAAGTGGTCTGCCCTGCTGAGACTTCCTTTCCTCCGCCCCAATCTCGTCTGGCCACATCCCCCCACCCCTGGTCCCAGCTCTCTGCCATAATCTCCCCCCACCCCTAGCCCTAGCCCTCCGCCATAATGTCCCCCCACCCCTAGCCCCAGCCCTCCACCATAATCTCCCCCCACCCCTAGCCCCAGCTCTCTGCCATAATCTCCCCCCACACCTAGCCCCAGCCCACTGCCATAATCTCCCCCCACCCCTAGCCCCAGCCTTCCGCCATAATCTCCCCCCACCCCCACCCTTAGCCCCAGCCTCCCACCATCTCCAGTCTCCCCCCCGCCCACCTCCCCCTGCTCCCGACCAACAGCCCCTCTGAGCCCTCTGAGCAGCCAGGCCACAGCTGGCCAACACACATATCGGATATTGAAATATCTGCCCCCGACCTAACTAATCTACCTGTAAATCCCACTGACTGGAGTCTCCTTACAGAGAGATACCATAGCCTCTCTCTTCAGAGCTGTTACAAGTAACAGCTTAAAGCATCAACTCGGTGTTGAAGAAGAAATATAACTTGACCAAACTGTTCAAAACAGCAGCATGCAGGGCAGAGCTAGCTTGATGTGTTCAGTGTCATTGAATCCAGTTTACTGTAGGCTTTCCAACTCGTAATGTCGATGGCTTTCACGCTGTTGTTCTGTCTTCGTTTTGGCCAGATCAGATCAGACAGTTATCTAGTTCATGTGACCACCCACCTCAGAGAACCAGGACATACTGTGTCAGAGGAAACTCATTATCACAGTCCTCTAGAATCCAAATCCTGTAAAATCCACAGCACAACATTGATTCGTAAAATAATGATTAAAATCATCTGTGGTTGTGTTTTATATATCTCATTTGGCATGTGGAAAAGAGTTCCCCTCCAGGGGTGTGGAGAGAAAAAAAAGAAAGGAGAAGAAAAAAAAGGCTTTCAAACGTTGCCAGATATTTTCTGTATATCGTCGCCCCCTGCTGGTTGGAGGTGGTAACTGCATCTCACCTGGTCTGTGTTTGTCTCTTCCTCCAGGGCCCCATGGGACCTCGTGGACCTCCTGGACCTTCTGGAAAACCTGGAGATGATGTGAGTATCTCGGCCAGCGTGCGGGGAGCTGGCCGGGGCAGCCTCCCCTGCTGCCCTCCGTCCTCCAGCCTCTCTGACTGGTCACGGACACCGTTTCCTCTGGGAACGCTTCAGAAACACGGCTCTGCATTTGCTGAGTTAAAACGTCCTAGGTCAGAATCAAAATCAGAATTCGGTTTATTCGCCATGTATGTTATACAAACACGGAATTTACTGTTGCAGGGAGGTGCAAAACACTAAACATATACGAATCTTTAATAAGTAAAACTACATAAGTTAAACTATTTCTAAGAACTAAACAATCTAAGAATAAAAGTATTTAAATATAAAATAAAATATATATAAAAATAAGAATAAGAATGAGTAGGTGGGGAAGGTTGCAGTGAGTTAGCCTGGAACGAACACTTCAGTGTCCTCCAGTGTTGCCCTGCTCCATGGTGTATGGGGGAAGCCGTCAGCAGTCTGAGAAGGAGGTTCTGGAATCCTCATGTTGCTGGATTCATAACGGTTCACATGACCATGCTGATAAATGGTCATTTATTCATTCAATATGAACTCAAACTTAACTGTCCCCATCAGGGGTTTGATTGTCATCACTAACTTAGGGTTAGGGTCACTCCTATGACCAGTCACTGTCTCTGAAAGAAATACACTATGAGCAACAGCACTGTGTTTCAGTATCTAGTGTCCATGCAGTAGATACTAAACAGATCCACAGTAAACAGGGAAGATGAGAATGGGTTCATTATGCAGTACCTCAATTCAACCACTGAGTGGCGTATGGTTGGACAGGCTCCATTATAAGTATTTGTCAGTAGGGGGAGCTATTTGTTAATTGAATCTCAATTTCAACTGAATCTAGAAGGAACAATTTAATGCGAAAATGCTGTCACATTATCAACATCGGTAACTACTTTCAATAGTTCTAATAACAATGAGATTACATAAAACCCATGTGGTATGGATTATGCAACACTCTACTAACATAAATATTTTTCTTCACCCTCTCTCTCTCTCTGTCTCTCTCTCTCTCTGTCTCTCTCTCTCTCTCTCTCTCTCCAGGGTGAGGCTGGTAAGCCTGGTAAAGGAGGAGAGCGTGGCCCCGCAGGCCCCCAGGTGAGTTGGTCTCTTGTCCACAGTCATCACTTCTGTCATCACTAGGAGTCCTGACGATATTGTAGTTAAGTGTTATTAAGTGTCATCTTATCTTACTGTTCTTTGTTTGTTAATAAGACACAGTGTGGATGTGACAAAAGCCATGCAAAGCCAACTACATTTGAGTTACCCCCAGATTCCAAGTCAGACAGATGCACAGAAACATAGAGAGTGAGTGTGTGAGTGTGTGTGTGTGTGAGAGAGAGAGGGAGAGAGAGAGAGAGAGAGAGAGAGAGAGAGAGAGAGAGAGAGAGCGAGAGGGAGAGAGAGAGAGAGAGAGAGAGAGGAGAGAGAGGGATAGAGAGAGAGAGAGAGAGAGAGAGGGAGAGAGAGAGAGAGAGAGAGAGAGAGAGAGAGAGAGAGAGAGAGAGAGAGAGAGAGAGATAGGAGAATAGTTCACTGCTGCCTGGATGAAATGGGCCCTGATGTCATATGTCCCACTGGCAACTGACCAGGAAAGGAAAAAGCCATGTGGAGGAGGAAATAGTTCCATTCTCTTTCTCTTTCTTATCTCATCTGCTCTCTCTCACTTTCTCCCTTGCTTTTCTCTTCCTCTTCACAGGGTGCGCGTGGATTCCCAGGAACCCCTGGCCTGCCTGGCATCAAGGGACACAGAGTGAGTGACCTCCTCTTCTTTTACCAGATTAACATTTTTCGAGCAGGAATATTTTATTTTAAGATTGTTTTTATTTGACTTTGTCTTGATTATTATGTTAATCTACATTTGAACTAGATTACGTTTCTGCCAAAGGGGGACTTATAGCCAGAGCGTCAACGCTGATTTCAGTTTGACCTCTGGGTCTTGTGCCTGTCTTCTGACCTCTGACCTCTTGTTGCTAGGGCTATCCTGGTCTGGATGGAACCAAAGGAGAGGGAGGAGCAGTCGGAGCTAAGGTAAGACCCACCTCAAGGAACGACACCTGGACTGTGGTTCTAGTTTTACCTGTAACCCCCTGGAAGTGGTGACTAAATACTTTGTTTTATATGTCTGTCTGTCTGTTTATCCATCTGTCTGTCCTTCTATCTATCTATCTGTCTGTCTGTCTGTGTGTCTGTCTGTGTGTCTGTCTGTCTGTCTGTCTGTCTGTCCTTCTCTAGGGAGAGTCTGGTTCCCCTGGAGAGAATGGCGCTCCCGGACCCATGGTCAGTTCAGGTCACATCCCATATCAGACACACACGGTGTTCTGCTCTCTCTGAATACTGTCTTCTGGAGATATGCTAAACTGACTCTCTCCATCTGTCTCTCTGTCTCTCTACCTCTCTCTCTTCCTGTCTCTCCACCTCTGTCCTCTCTCCTTAACAGGGACCACGTGGTCTGCCTGGTGAGAGGGGTCGTCCCGGAGCATCTGGAGCTGCTGTGAGTATCAGACCTGTTCTGTGGCTGCCCTCCAGACACCTCTCCACCCTGAACCTTTTAACAACGCCTCCCTATCTAGAACTCTGTAGGAGCACCTTACTGTTTAGACTAGCGGAGAGCCACCCCAATTATACAGTTTATAACCGGCACCCTAACTAGAACCCTTTAGAACCTTGTGGAACAGCTTGAAAATATGTTAGATATAGATTTTCACCAATTAGAAAAAAAAAGCATTCTCAGCCCGTTCACATGTTGAGCTGACTGTGCTCTGTAGTGACTGCAGGTCGTGTTTCTCTGTAGTGACAGTGTGTTGTGTTTCTCTTGTTCAGGGTGCTCGCGGAAATGATGGTTTGCCTGGCCCTGCTGGTCCCCCTGTGAGTATTCTAACACTGTAGATATCAATACTCTTAATATATATTTTTTATGATACACTTCCCTCTTGAAATAGGGTAAATCAATATATACCAGTATGTGCTTGCAGGTAACCTGTATGGCCTTATGGTGGCAGCAGTGTCTGTTTACCTAGTTACACTATCCCACTCCTCATTCCTTTCCCCCCCCGTGCCCCTCCCTTCCCCTTTCCGCCTCCTCCTCCCCTCCAATCCGCTCATCCAACCTCCCTTCCTCTCCTTCCTCTCCAGTTCCAAATACTCCTCCCTTTCTGTCTGTTTCTTCCCTCTCTCCCCCCTCTCACCTTTCCCTTCTCCCTCTCGCCCCCTCCTGTGTGGATCTAGTGGTTAGAATGTGAGAATGTGAGACCAGCCTCTCTCCTCTCTCTGTGCAGGGCCCTGTTGGACCTGCTGGAGCTCCAGGCTTCCCTGGCTCTCCTGGTTCCAAGGTAAGTCATCCGTCCTGCTCTCTCTCTCTTCTACTCTCTCTCTCTCTTTTACTCTCTGTCTCTCTCTCTATCTCTCTCTTTTACTCTCTGTCTCTCTCTCTATCTCTCTCTCTCTCTTTTACTCTCTGTCTCTCTCTCTCTATCTCTCTCTTTTACTCTCTGTCGCTCTCTCTCTCTCTCTCTCTCTCTCTCTCTCTCTCTCTCTCTCTCTCTCTCTTTTACTCTCTGTCTCTCTCTCTCTCTCTCTCTCTATCTCTCTCTTTTACTCTCTGTCTCTCTCTCTCTCTCTCTATCTCTCTCTTTTACTCTCTGTCTCTCTCTCTCTCTCTCTCTCTCTCTCTCTCTATCTCTCTCTCTCTCTTTTACTCTCTGTCTGTCTCTCTCTCTATCTCTCTCTTTTACTCTCTGTCTCTCTCTCTCTGTCTCTCTCTCTCTCTCTTTTACTCTCTGTCTCTCTATCTATCTCTCTCTCTCGTTTACTCTCTGTCTCTCTCTCTCTATCTCTCTCTCTTTTACTCTCTGTCTCTCTCTCTTTTACTATTTGTCTCTCTCTGTCTGTCTCTCTCTCTGTGTCTCTCTCTCTCTGTCTCTCACTTTCTGTCTGTCTTTGTTATCTTTCCATATTTACACCTCTCAATTCCAGAGACTTAGCATTATGAACCCTCTAAACCTCTAAAAGATACTTTCCCTACTCAACCTTAAACACTGTCAAATATAAACTGATTTTATCAGTATGAGAAACTGTGAGAACAAAGCTAATCCCACTAGGGTGCAAATCTCATATGTAGTAAGTGTCTCTAACTATCCTTTACTTTAAAGTTCAAAATCCCATTTTCTTTTTAAAAACTCCAAAAAAACCTAATCTAAAAACTCCTGTGAGCTTATAAAATGTCCGTGCCCGGGCAGAGTCTAGAGGAAAGGAGCCGGGGAGCTGAGGGAAACAGGAGACGGTGACATTGAAAAGCACTCAGAGCCTCCATCTGCGTGGAAAATTAGAGGGAGGGGGTTTTGGAGGACGTTTTTTGTTTTTTTCTCCTTTCCTCTGTTCTTTACTCTTCACTTGCTTGGGCCTGATTTATTCCTGCTGTGTGGATATCAGACGAGCCAGGCTTCTGCCTGCAGGCCCTGTGGTGTCAGCCCGGCTCCACTCCCTCGCAGGCAGGCAGGCAGGCAGGCAGGCAGGCAGGCAGGCAGGCAGGCAGGCAGGCAGGGAAGCAGGCAGGAATTCTACTCTGGGGTCTCACGTCTGCTTGCACAATCCAACCGCCTCTGAAAAGGCTGCAAACCAACGACTTCTAAACTGTGTGTGTGTGTGTGTGTGTGCTTGTGTGTTTGTGTGTGTTTATGTGTCTGTCTGTTTGTGTGTGTGTGTGTGTGTGTGTGAGAGAGAGAGAGAGAGAGAGAGAGAGAGAGAGAGAGAGAGAGAGAGAGAGAGAGAGAGAGAGAGAGAGGATGTGGCCCATGGGTAAATCCTTTAAACTGTCAGCTACTAAACTCTCCACCTTCAGGAGCTCCTAAACAGGCTGTTTAGATTAGGTTTCCCTGAGAGACAGACAGGCCCCTGCTACTGTACATCAAGATAAACAGACAGACAGACAGTCACCTGTGGGGTTAAAGAGACACAGAGAAAGATAAGAACCTGCATGCTCAGACAGACAGGTTACTGCATGTTCAGAGAGACAGACAGGTTACTGCATGTTCAGAGAGACAGACAGGTTACTGCTAGAGAGACAGACAGGTTACTGCTACAGAGACAGACATGTTACTGCTAGAGAGACAGACAGGTTACTGCTAGAGAGACAGACAGGTTACTGCTAGAGAGACAGACAGGTTACTCCTAGAGAGACAGACAGGTTACTGCTAGAGAGACAGACAGGTTACTGCTAGAGAGACAGACAGGTTACTGCTAGAGAGACAGAGGACCTGCAGCTCTACTGTAGATTTGTCCTATCATCCCAGCCTAAATTCAAGTAATTCATTCATGACTATAATCCTACTGGTTTGCATATTAACTGAACCACACCAGTGTAGGATCACACAGATTCATGTCAAAAAGTATTGAACATTTGAAAAATAAGTAACAGGAAGTGGTTAACATTTCATTCAAAGCCATATTGAAGCCATCCTTTTACCTTTGTCTCACTTAGACTGGGTAATAAGTAGCTGGGTGTTCGCCAAGAGCATTGGGCCCCATGAAAGGATTATTTTCCGGCCCCTTTAAAATAGATATTCATCTGTGACCAAGTTAGCCCCAGTATAACCCTTGTTGGGCAGAGCCCACCAGGATTATCCCCCTTTTCATCTGGTAATGACACTTCTCACAAAGTTCTGGGCAATCCCCCCTACACGCAGACAGAACTCACCCTCTTTATATAACAACCCCAACTAGCTAACGCATTCTGACTGTATGATGTCACACTATTGAGTCAGGCTGCACAGAATGCTCAGAGAGATTCCACTTAGCCCGTCTCTCCAATGCTACGGACTCACAGCTCTGTGGATGATCAGTATTTAGGTAATTGGTGTGGGATGCTGGCCATCTCTACTTAGCCCTGCAAGATATTACTCACTTGGTTGTGGCTTGGGCTATAATAAAAGTGACTAATAAAATAGATTTATAAGTCATGTGTGCCAAATGTGGCTTTCCAGATATTAAAAGGGTTTTGCAAACAGTCTTCTCTAATTTCATTGGTTTTCTGTAAACAACATACCACTATGTTAATTCATTTACTAACGTGATTTTTTTCTTTTTTTTTACAATGTCCAATTAGGAACAAATAGTGAATTAATTTTATTATGTGTTTTTACTACTTCAAAAGCTAAATGTGCTACTTCATGCTAAAATGTTAGCATACCGGTACAATTTAATTAGTCTAATGCTCATAGATAAAGATCACAACTGGCTGCAAATCTATCAACTGCCTCATCTAAAATACTGTAGTTCTACAAGCATTTATCAGGATAAAAGCAAAAGTTTTTATATTCGTACGTTCTCCTGCCATCTTGATTTATATGAATGATTGATGGAGCGACTTATTGGTTGGATAATTAATTGATGTAGTGATTCCTTGATTCACTGTAACCCCTCCTGTCTCCTGTCCTGTCCAGGGAGAAGCTGGCCCCACCGGAGCTCGCGGCCCCGAGGGAGCCCAGGGGCCCCGCGGAGAGTCAGGAACTCCTGGATCACCTGGACCCTCTGGCGCCTCCGTAAGTCTCCTCTGGAGGACACGCACAACTGTTTATTTCTGGCCTATTTGATCAATCGATCTAATTGTAAGTAAATAAACACAAAGGGAAGCTGCTTGTGTTGTTTACCAAAACAAACAGGTGTTCAGTACTAGGAGAGGAGCTCTTGTGTTGCTACAGTTTTGGTGCATGAGCTATGACAGAGGAGCTCTTAGACAGTGTGTTATGTTAGTGTGTGTGTAAGACCACCTGTAACGCCTCTGTATCCCTCCTCCTCTGCAGGGAAACCCTGGTACTGATGGAATCAACGGAGCCAAAGGATCTGCTGTGAGTTTGTAGCGTCACTTCCTGTCCCCTCCAGTACTGTCTCATCAGTCCTTACTTGTGAAGGGACAACATCTCTCCTCTGAGGTGATTGGGATGACACGGACCGGACATTGAGGGTAATGTTGTGTGTCTCCCCCCACAGGGCGCTCCTGGTATCGCTGGTGCCCCTGGCTTCCCCGGACCCCGCGGCCCCCCCGGGCCTCAGGGAGCCACTGGACCCCTGGGACCAAAGGGAACGTCGGTAGGTACACGGTTCAAAACCCTCACCTCGGCTCAGGTCTAAACCCTGCCTCAATGGAGGAGAGGGCATTTCATACTACAACAACTTGTGTTGTAGCATGGTGTAAACAGTCTCTATTCTTCCCTCTCTCCTCTCTCTCTCTGTTCAGGGTGACCCTGGTATCCCAGGCTTCAAGGGAGAGGCTGGACCCAAGGGAGAGCTCGTAAGTGCTTCTACTGTTTAACTATTTAAATGTGATGTAACTAACTACCTCACCAACACACTGAATAGAGCACTAACCTGACCATATGTGAAATATCCTCATGTTCTTATTCTCCCTCGAACACCAGAACATATAATACTGGCAGGATACTAGAACACACTAGGACACTTCAGTATGATTTTAGCACTTTGGTTTGACGTCAAACTTGTCATTATCATCATTATCATGACAATTCACTCCATCCATTACAGGCCTCAGGTTGCAGAGAGCGTTGCTCCTTTCTAGCCTGTAATATTAGGATGAAACCACAAGGGGGCAGTGTTTAATCCACTGCCATTTCATGTCAGAGATACAGATACAGATTTATTTGTATGAAAATATGACATTTTTACCTAAACACTTTTCTCCCATACATTTCACATAATTAATGCCGCATTTCATCAGCCTGCCATCAGCCCCATCACAGATTTACACACACACAGACACTCACACAAACACACACGCAGACACATGCACAGACCCACAGTAACACAATATCTCCTCCCCTATGTGACAGGGGCCTGCTGGACTTCAAGGGCCCCTGGGCCCTGCAGGAGAGGAGGGAAAGAGAGGTCCCCGTGGAGAGCCTGGTGCTGCAGGACCCCTCGGACCCCCTGGAGAGAGAGTGAGTACCCCAGCACCGTCACAAGCTGACAGGGACCCCCCTGGGTCTGGCACACGCTGGTCAGATACTGGAAAATCAATCCTCTTAGATTTGATTCTTTCCACATGGATAAAACACTGTCCAAATGTGGACTTTAATGCTATACTGCTGTTGTTAATGGCCTAACTCTCAATCTCTCTCTCTCTCTTTTTCCATCTCACTCACTCTTTTTTCTCTAGGGTGCGCCTGGTAACCGTGGTTTCCCAGGACAAGATGGTCTGGCTGGTCCCAAGGTGAGTATCACCATGACAACAGCCATCCCAGGATAGACGGCATGTTGTAAACAGGAAATGAACACAAATACATTGCACAGAGACAGATCGAGCCTGAATGTGCCAGGAGCAGAGAGATGAGATAAGAGATGGATGGATGTGTCAGCAGTTATGGTTGTTTTGAATCGGTAGAACAGTGAATTATTGAACACATCCCCTGCCAAGAGCTGGTGTGAAAATGACATTCTGTACCATTCTGACAGGCTTAACTCTGCCAAGCTGACTCAAGATAGAGCTGTTGGAATTAATTTGCCAAATTTATAATCAAATTTGAAACAATTTTTGCCCTCAGCAGTCTTAAATGGGAATAGTCGCTTACGAATTAAATGAATAAACGAAGAGGAAAAAAAGCACTTGTTTTTGACATTGGTGTGGGTTGAGGTACCTGCAGTTTTGCCATATCACCACAGGGGGGCAGCATGGGTCTCATACCACTGACATACTGCAGCCCTCTCCTTCATCAAAAAACCCACTCAGGTTAACTATTAAATTGAATAAAAAGTACCTGTCAGAATGAACTTCAGATGTTGACACAAAGGTTTCAAAGATAGGACCCCATCTTTGAAACCGAATTAAACTCATCCCCCCTCAGTATGAGGTGAGATGCCTCCATCTCTCCCACCTGAGTGAATGACCCTCTCCTTCCTCCTCCTCCCCACCCAGGGAGCCCCTGGCGAGCGTGGACCCGCAGGTGTGGGTGGTCCCAAGGGAGCCAACGGAGACCCAGGTCGCCCTGGAGAGCCTGGTCTGCCTGGTGCCAGAGTAAGTAGCCCCGCCCCCTGCCAGCTCCTCTGGTGCTCCACACCGCTGTAGGCAGTCAAGGCTAGAAGGAGATTACACAAAGTATATCCACTTACATTTTTATTGACATATAGTCTACTTATAAACCATCCCTTAAAGAGTCACATTTCAGAAGATTTGTGAGAGTTTGATTTGTTTGACAAACCTCTTCGGTCACCCTGCAGTACTTTTATCAGTATCTGCCAACTCATAAAACAGAACCTGAATCAAAGCTGGGCTGGGGTGGTGCAGATCTGTTCAGACTTCTGGTGTCACTACCCATAGTGCACCACTGATACTACCCATAGTGCGCTGCTGATACTCACTACCCATAGGGCACTACTGATATTCACTACCCATAGTGCACTGCTGATACTCACTACCCATAGGGCACTACTGATACTCACTACCCATAGTGCACCACTGATACTCACTACCCACAGTGCACTGCTGATACTCACTACCCACAGTGCACTGCCGATACTCACTACCCATAGTGCACTGCTGTTACTCACTACCCATAGTGCACTGCTGTGACTCACTACCCATAGTGCACTGCTGATACTCATTACCCACAGTGCACTGCCGATACTCACTACCCATAGTGCACTGCTGTTACTCACTACCCATAGTGCACTGCTGTGAGTCACTACCCATAGTGCACTGCTGATACTCACTACCCATAATGCACTGCTGATACTCACTACCCATAATGCACTGCTGATACTCACTACCCATAGTGCACTGCTGTTACTCACTACCCATAGTGCACTGCTGTTACTCCCTACCCATAGTGCACTGCTGTTACTCACTACCCATAATGCACTGCTGATACTCACTACCCATAATGCACTGCTGATACTCACTACCCATAGTGCACTGCTGTTACTCACTACCCACAGTGCACTGCTGATACTCACTACCCATAGTGCACTGCTGTTACTCACTACCCATAGTGCACTGCTGATACTCAGCCACAGTTTGGATCATTTGTCAGATAATGTCCCAGAACTAGTTCTTTGTTTCTCTATTTGGTAGTGAATAAGTATTAAATTCAACCAATAATTGTACTAAAGAACGAGTGAAAGTCCATTATAATATGTAACCACTATTGTTTTCATGGGTTCATAGTATATCACGACTGTTTGATTGATCAACCTGTGTCCATTTCATTAATCAGTTTCTCTGATCTCTGATTGTAGGGTCTCACTGGTCGCCCTGGTGATGCTGGTCCTCAAGGCAAAGTTGGACCTTCTGTAAGTCTGCTACTTGTCATGCTCGTCATGACAACTCTTCCCAAAACATTTTACAGATGGACGACTGAGAAGTTAGATTATGGTTTTCAACAAATATATTGCTCGCTCACAGTGAACCCAGAGAGACAAACCTCAAAACATATAGCTATAGACAAGATGATTTTCAGAAGTGTCCTGGAGGTGTTGTGTGTGTATATATGTCATTTTAGTCATTTTAGTCATTTTAGTCATTTAGCAGACGCTCTTATCCAGAGCGACTTACAGTAAGTACAGGGACATTCCCCCGAGGCAAGTAGGGTGAAGTGCCTTGCCCAAGGACACAACATAAAATTTTTCGAGTTATACTCTCAGTTACTCCCATTTCATCAGAAGCCCATGTTTTTCTTTGTGTTAACTTCATCATTTATGACTAGCAAGGACAACCATCCGTAGATAGAGGTGGACGTTTTTTTCCTAGACCTGAAAGTCCCCATTGTAAAGCTAGTGTCTTCACTAAATCACCCCCATTCCTGCCCCTGCTCCAGTTAAGGTTTGTCCTGACCTGCCCCCCATCCTCCAGTGTTGTGGTGCTTGTACCCTGACCCCCTGTGTGTGTGTCCCAGGGTGCTGCTGGTGAGGATGGTCGCCCTGGACCCCCTGGCCCTATGGGAGCTCGTGGACAGCCTGGAGTCATGGGATTCCCTGGACCCAAAGGAGCCAATGTAGGTCTAACATGTACTTCCTGTACATTCACATACAACACATGCACTAGTCACTGTAAGTCTAACATGTACTTCCTGTACATTCACATACAACACATGCGCTAGTCACTGTAAGTCTAACATGTACTTCCTGTACATTCACATACAACACATGCGCTAGTCACTGTAGGTCTAACATGCACTTCCTGTACATTCACATACAACACATGCACTAGTCACTGTAAGTCTAACATGTACTTCCTGTACATTCACATACAACACATGCACTAGTCACTGTAAGTCTAACATGTACTTCCTGTACATTCACATACAACACATGCGCTAGTCACTGTAGGTCTAACATGTACTTCCTGTACATTCACATACAACACATGCGCTCATCACTGTAGGTCTAACATGCACTACTTACACATGTCCTTTACACACACTGTAACATCATCTTCACTTTCCCCCATATACCAGGGCACTTCATTTACAGTCTATTATATTGATTGGTCACTTGATTTGATTGGCTAATGCTGTGTCTTCCTGTCGCCAGGGTGAGCCTGGTAAGGGAGGAGAGAAGGGTCTTCTGGGAGCTCCTGGTCTGAGGGTAAGTGTTGCTGCTGATGTCATTATTGAGTTTGGATCCTGAAAGGATTCTTCTGTTTCTCCTAGAAATCTTAAAAAAAAAAAAAAACTTTAAGAATTGTTTGTGATTTGGGGGGGACCTTTTATCGATTGAATTGTTGATCATTTTGCTTGATCAAATAATATTTAGTTATGGTAAAAGAGCTTTGGAAATATTTTCTTGTTAGAAGGTTCACCTAGAGGGACAATTGGATAATCTAGTGCTTTCTAGGTTGGATGGTATTATATAACACCATACTCTTTACTCTATTATTACTGTATAGTCATTACTGTGGTGTTGCTATACACACTCAACAGAACAGAAGTTAGCTAATTTTATTGAATCACAATATACTAATCAATCCCTAAGCTGCAGAATATGACCAGTCTGAACAGTCTATGTTGGATGCAAATAGTTTGTTTATTTGTATCCTACCTATTTGTATTAATTCCACACATTTAGTTGCGGCTGTCATACAGTACACATTCAGATATCTGCACAGACCCTGTCCAGCTTATCTCCCAGAGCTAGTGATGTAGTCTTATCATCTCCCAGAGCTAGTGATGTAGTCTTATCATCTCACAGAGCTAGTGATGTAGTCTTATCATCTCCCAGAGCTAGTGATGTAGTCTTATCATCTCCCAGAGCTAGTGATGTAGTCTTATCATCTCCCAGAGCTAGTGATGTAGTCTTATCATCTCCCAGAGCTAGTGATGTAGTCTTATCATCTCCCAGAGCTAGTGATGTAGTCTTATCATCTCCCAGAGCTAGTGATGTATTCTTATCTGCTCTCAGAGCCTGGCAAGTTGAGCAGTGACAGCTGTAATTAAAACTACTTGTCTTTTAGTGAATCTCATAGCCTATGGCCTCTAACTGATCCTTTCTCTCTCTATCCCTCTCTCTCTCTCTGTCTCTTTCTACCTCTTTCACCCTCTCTCTCTATTCCCCCCTCTCTCTATCCCCCCTCTCTATCCCTCTCTCTCTGTCTCTGTCTCCCTCTCTCTCTCTTCCTCCCCTCAGGGTCTTCCTGGTAAGGATGGAGAGACAGGAGCTGCTGGACCTCCTGGCCCCGCCGTACGTATCCCACAATCCCACAGTCTCTCTGTCTTCCTCTCTCCGATCTTATCCACCTTTCTCAATTTGCTCTCTTGACTCCCCATGTGAACTGTGGCGAGGCAGGGAGCTAGTCTCCAATGTCTTTGATAAGAAAGTAATGAGAAGTTCACGTGTTTTGGAGACACAGCTAATGCACCGAACACAGGGTGGGCAGCTGTACGATAAAAACGCAATCAACGCTTTTGTATCAATCTTTCTCAATCATCTTCAATTAGTTATAGTCATGTTAAATTTCCCACTCTTAATTTAACTGAACTAAGATGATCTTTTAGTAAAGCTGATTTGATTATAATAGTGATGAAGGTAAACAGACTGTATCGACATGATCTGTGGGTGATGTGGGGTGGTTGAACCTTACTCACTGTGTTTCCCATCACCGCAGGGACCTGCTGGAGAGAGAGGGGAGCAGGGGCAGCCTGGACCTTCTGGATTCCAGGTGAGTCTCCATCTGTACCTGGGAATGCTGGGATGCTCCTGTGACAACCTGCTTTGTAGCTGTACTCTAACCTGTACTAGCTGTACTCTCACCTGTACTAGCTGTACTCTCACCTGTACTACCTGTAGTCTTACCTGTACTAGCTGTACTCTCACCTGTACTAGCTGTACTCTCACCTGTACTACCTGTAGTCTTACCTGTACTAGCTGTACTCTCACCTGTACTAGCTGTACTCTCACCTGTACTACCTGTAGTCTTACCTGTACTAGCTGTACTCTCACCTGTACTAGCTGTACTCTCACCTGTACTACCTGTAGTCTTACCTGTACTAGCTGTACTCTCACCTGTACTAGCTGTACTCTCACCTGTACTACCTGTAGTCTTACCTGTACTAGCTGTACTCTCACCTGTACTACCTGTAGTCTTACCTGTACTAGCTGTACTCTCACCTGTACTACCTGTAGTCTTACCTGTACTAGCTGTACTCTCACCTGTACTAGCTGTACTCTCACCTGTACTAGCTCTACTCTTACCTGTACTAGCTGTATTCTCACCTGTACTAGCTGTACTCTTACCTGTACTAACTTTCCCCACAATTGAGTTGTTCCTGAATGTCTGTTTCCCTGTGTGCAGGGTCTGCCTGGACCTCCTGGCCCCCCAGGTGAGGGAGGCAAGCCCGGTGACCAGGTGGGTGCTCATCCTCTGACCCCTGACCCTTGAACCCTGACCCATCATATTACAAAGCAATTTCTCTACAGAACAGGAAGAATCAACCCTGTAGAACTAGCAAAGGCCCGAGAACAGTTCTAGAATGTTTTTTCCATTTCTGATTATGAGCCTTTCTGCATATTAGATATGTAATCACGTTTATTCATAGCTGAGACATTTGAATGACCCCCAGATAATGAATGTCAGGTTAGCCTGTCTTATTTGTAACTATGGCAATGTATTTGCATGACAATAACCTCTGTCTGCTTCCTGTTCAGGGTGTTCCAGGAGAGGGAGGAGCAGCCGGTGCTACTGGACCCAGAGTGAGTTCACTGACTGATGATAAATAAGCTGCATCGATTGGTTCATTACCCAACAACTTACTAACAATGGTCCAACCGTTGGTTCACAGTTCTAGTAGTTTCCTCAAAGTTCTATCAATGAACAGGTTGTATCTGTTGTGACAAGGTTGCATTACGTTATAACAAAATGTTCTGTTGATATTTATATTATTGATATTTATATTGAGCCGAGTTGAACTGAACGTGTGTGTGGTTGGTCCCCTGTAGGGTGAGCGAGGTTTCCCAGGAGAGAGAGGAGGTGCTGGGCCCCAGGGTCTGCAGGGGCCTCGAGGTCTGCCTGGAACTCCTGGAACTGACGGACCCAAGGTGAGTCCACCAACCAACGGGGAGAGGATGAGGGGAGAGGATGAGGGGAGAGGTATGTGGGAGAGGATGAGGGGAGAGGTATGTGGGAGAGGATGAGGGGAGAGGATGAGGGGAGAGGTATGTGGGAGAGGATGAGGGGAGAGGTATGTGGGAGAGGATGAGGGGAGAGGTAGGTGGGAGAGGATGAGGGGAGAGAAGGTGAGTCCACCAACCAACCCAACACCACGTCAGCCCCTGACTACGCAACACAGACACAGAGGATACACAGAGACTGCTATCTAGTTGTGATATTAGCGACTGCAAGCTGTAGCATTGCAACATTTGACGCTAGCTACCAAATATTAGTTCTGGGCAGTGTAGCAGAGATGTTCAGTAGACGTCTGTAGCTGAGAAACCTTGAACTTTTTTTGGTGTTTCCAGCAATGAATGTGTTTTAGACAAGGTGTGGGCTGCAGGGATGGAGGTGGTGGAGGTGGTGGGGGTTCCAGAGAACCTAATTACTGCCTTTGATTTAGTAAAGCCTGCTTTGCTGCTGTGTTTACTCCCAAGCCCCAGCACCCCTCAGTGCAAGGCTGGGAGGAGGGACAGACTGAGGCTGGGATTAAGGTCCAGGTTAGAGGGAGGGATGAGCAGAGGAACAGTATGTCATAACTGGAGGTGGGAGGGCGGGGGGGGGGGGGGGGGGGGGGTGTACACCGGGGGGGGGCAGAAATACATTTGTAAAAGCTCCCGCTGGAAGTTTCAGTAGCAGGAGTAGATGCAAGCAGCACACAGCTAGTCAAGCAACGGGAAGCAGAGAGACAACTGATCTAACTTGGAAGGATGTTGTGGGCAACGCTGACAGCCGCGGCTGGGATGGTTCTCACTGTGGCGTGCTGTGAGCGTGCTCACACACTGTCAGCTCTGTCAGGTGGTTACAGACAAACAGGGCCGAAATAGTATCCCACAGCAGGCATTGTTTGAGGGAAGCTAAGATCAGAATGTGAGTGTGGAGATGACGTGTAGTAGCCGCGGGGAGTGGCCTGGAGGAGTTGTAAACCTTGCTTTGTACCCACCTCATCGAAAAGGTGTTTTTATTCACAGCTACTTGCATATACTTTCACTCTTTCTCACTCTATTTTTTTTGTCTCTATCTGCTTCCTTTTGTCTTTTCCGACCCCCCACCCCCCATCTCTCTCTCTCTCTCTCTCTCTCTCTCTCTCTCTCTCTCTCTCTCTCTCTCTCTCTCTCTCTCTCTCTCTCTCTCTCTCTCTCTCTCTCTCTCTCTCTCTCTCTCTGTCTCTCTCTCTCTCTCTGTCTCTCTTACTCTCTCTCCCTCCCTTCCTCTCTTTGTGTTCCAGGGAGCCATTGGGCCTGGTGGGGCCCCCGGAGCCCAGGGACCCCCTGGTCTGCAGGGCATGCCTGGAGAAAGAGGAGCCTCCGGCATTCCTGGACCAAAGGGTGACCGAGTGAGTCACCACTCTCTCTAACTAAACAACATTTCACTTGCGTTCTCCTTCATGGAACTTTCTATGTCATTGGCATCATAGCATTCCTGTTGAACTTGGGTGTGTGTGTGTGTTTTCCAAAGGGTGACAACGGTGAGAAAGGACCTGAGGGTGCCTCTGGCAAGGACGGTTCCAGAGTGAGTTCACTACTAAATCTCCTTTCAGACACACATGCAGGGAATACAGTCCACAGTGTTAGAAATAATATTTTATACAATCTTGGGCGCACACAGTACACATTTCTCGCTCTTGTTTCGTTTTGGAACCATTCCTATCCTTATTATCCTGCACACATAACTTAACGTCAATCATGATTCCACTCACCATTCAGTCCCTCAGGCAGTGCTTTCACACATGCTCAATTATTCATAGTTTCATGCAAATCATGGACACTGATGCAAAATACCAAAACATCCTACATTACTGTCCTTGTCTCTCTCTCTGTTTCTCTCTGCCTCTCTCTCTCTCTCTCTCTGTAGGGTTTGACTGGCCCCATCGGACCCCCTGGTCCTGCTGGGCCCAACGGAGAGAAGGTGAGAACTACAGGACATAAACAAACATAAACAGATGTAAACAAACAGATGTAAACAAACTGGAACTTAGACTGGTACTGTACTTAGAAATATATACACGTTCTACATAGACAGATAAACAGATATAAAAATCCTATAGACAGGTATAATCAGACAAAAACAGTAGTGCTGTAGATATAGATCCCCTAGACAGGTGATATCCAGAGACATATTGTAGATGTATTGTAGACAGACTGTATTATGCGTTGCGAGGCAGACATGGATAAACAGTTGTGTTACACTGTGGTGGCGGTGTCGCTGATAGCAGCCTTCTGTCCTGTCTGCTCCTGTAGGGAGAGTCAGGACCTGCAGGGCCTTCTGGTGCTGCTGGGGCCCGTGGAGCGCCTGTACGTATCCTACACACACACACACACACAACACACTCGAATGCACACATACACAGAATAATGATGTTGTAATGATGATGAACCTCAGATGACTTCATGTTGATGTTTGTACCCCTGACGTTGACCTGTGTCCTCTCCTCCCAGGGTGACAGAGGAGAGACTGGACCACCCGGGCCTGCTGGTTTTGCTGGTCCTCCTGTGAGTATCACCAGCTCATTGAACACTGAGCAACGAATCGGGTGTCCTTGATTCGTCTTCCCCACGTTAAAGAAGCCATAGGCTCAGACCTGGAGTGCTGAAGCTGTAGCACAAATCTAATGCACCTCATATACGTCCTTTGACGACTTTTCTGTCTGTTATCGACCCGGGTCTCGTGTGTCCTGTATCCTCTGCAGAACAGTCTCTGACATCTGCTGAAATCACCCCCATAGATAGAAATGTACACAAACACACAGCACACACACCATACCGTTCACAGACTGGGGTCGAGAGACAACATATCTAACATCTTATTGTCTGTATTTGGTTCTAGTCTCATTTGTTTTCTTCCTACTGAGCGCTGTCATTATAGATAAATGTTAATGCTTAACTACATGTTGTTGAATTGATCTTGTATGGCAGACAATTCCTGTTTTGCGAAAACAGTGACCTCTATTTTTTGTGGCTATCGATCTGTTGAAATATAAAAATTGTGTATTCTACAACAATGATAACATAACAATATGTTACCTCATATTTTACCTCAGATAAAGATCAATGAATTTGGTCTCTATAGAATCCTCACAGTAGTATTTCTGTTTCCCCTCAGTCTGTCTTTCAGAACTGATCTGAAGTTGTGGATTGTGGTAATGAGACTATTCATGGTTATGGATTAAACCATGTACTGACCAGCTATTAACAACTTTAATTAGACCAGTTGGATAGGTCTCTCTCACTAATCGTTAACAACCTGGACATGTGGATGCTAATTATCCAACCACCTCAAGCAACCAAGCCCTCCAATTAGGCTCCTGTCAGGACCAACCCCTAATGGTCACCATTGTTCGACCCACTTCAATCGACTCCAACTCAGAAGAACGTTTAAATGCCTCAGTGGCAATGATGCACAGTCATTAAATGAGGGTGTCATTTGCCAGGCTACGGAATAGTAACGCAGACGAGAAGTCAATATACGTGCCTAAAATGTTTGGTAAAACTAGGTAGCCTGTACCTGGGAGTGTGTTGAAGTGAGTGGGCTGCTGTCCAGGATGGTTGGCACGTGTGTGAGTTGACAGAACGGTACTGATGGGCCTCTGTCTCCATCTTCCCCAGGGTTCAGATGGCCAGCCTGGGGCCAAGGGAGAGCAGGGAGAGGGCGGCCAGAAGGGCGACGCTGGTGCCCCCGGACCCCAAGGACCCTCTGGTGCTCCAGGACCTTCGGTGGGTATCTCTGTGTCTGTCTCTCAATCTCTCTCATTCTGTCTACCTCTCTCTCTCTCCCTTTCTCTCTCTGTACCGCTCTCTCTCTCCCGCTTTCTCTCCCTGTACCTCTCTCCATCTCTCTCTACTTTCCATTCTCTCTATCTCTATCTCTTATCTCTCATCCTCTCTCTCTTTTTATTTCTCTGTTTATCTTTGTCTTTGTATTCAGTCTTCAAATAAGACTGACCCCCAAGGTCCATATCATGAATTAATAATCCTGTCTTACATTTCAGGGTCCAACTGGAGTTTCTGGACCTAAAGGCGCTCGTGGAGCCCAGGGACCTCCTGTAAGTGCCCCTCGCCTGTCTGACACACATTGTCCACCTCATTAAATCAGGTCTAATATTCAGCATGTGGGATCGTATTTAGATACAGTATATGCTGCTGCAGTTAACGTTGTCATCCTTTTTTTCCTCTTCGCTCTTCTCTCTCCCCTCCCCCCTCTCTCTCTCTCCCCTCCCCCCTCTCTCTCTCGCTCCCCCCTCTCTCTCTAACAGGGTGCCACTGGTTTCCCTGGTGCTGCTGGCAGAGTCGGACCTCCAGGTCCTAATGTGAGTACAGAAGACCTACTCATCCAGTCAAGTTACAACTCTGCATTATTAGAATTACAGGGTCATATCTGTCCTTCCTTCAAGGATCTGAAGAATAGATTCTAATCTACAGACGATCTCTCCTCCTCTTTGCCTCAGGGTAACCCCGGTCCTTCTGGGCCCGCTGGTCCTCCCGGTAAAGATGGTCCCAAGGGCGTCCGAGGTGATGGCGGTCCCCCAGGCCGACAGGGAGACGCTGGGCTGCGTGGAGCCGCTGGCACCCCCGGAGAGAAGGGAGATTCTGGAGAGGACGGCCCCCCTGTGAGTTCCCCTCCCGTCACACTCTTCCCTCCCCGCCCGGGTCCCAACTGGCCCCAGAGCAGTATCACATACACACATGCACACCTGTCACACCTGCACACCGAAATTTACATTTAGTCATTTAGCAGACGCTCTTATCCAGAGCGACATACAGTAAGTACAGGGACATTCCCCCTGAGGCAAGTAGGGTGAAGTGCCTTGCCCAAGGACACAACGTCATTTTGTACGGCCGGGAATCGAACCAGCAACCTTCGGATTACTAGCCCAATTCCCTAACCGCTCAGCCACCTGACACCTGCCACACAGGGCAGGAAGAGGAGCCACATCAAACCCAAGGAGAATGCTCTCACACCCCGGGACCTCGGGAAGGTCTTTTGGCACGTCGAAAACGGGTTCTGAGAGTCGTGTCCCAAAGCCCCTGGCTGCCCTGTGTGCCCAGGGAAAAGCAGGTGGAGGGTGATTTATCTGTCATGACAGGAAGTGCAGCTGCCCAGCCATGCTCCCGTCTGCCAGGGCTTCAGCACAGGGGTAATAGCTCAGACCATTTAGAGTCTGGAGACACAACGACAAAGACATGGACAACATGATTGCAGAGTACGACTGAAGGATCTTACACGGCACTTACACAGAGAGAGGATAAACTGACCGACACCCACATGGAAATTGTCTACATTACCCTCTCAAGCAGAGAGGCCAGATGTGCGGAGAGAAACACTTCTACCTCCATCACAGCATCTCAGTCTGCCTCACACACCTCTCAGGTGTGGAATCACTTATTTATAGCACACACACGGATGGTTCGGAGAGGGCGATGTAAGAAGAGGGAGAGACAGATAGAAGTGGAGAGCGACAGAGGAAGAGGTTGACTGGAACCAGTGAACCAGAGGGAGTGAGAGAGTGAATCTTGATGTCAGGATGTGATGTTGAGTGTGACAAGGGTTTCTTGTAGGACATGAACCTGCATTCCAGCTGGACACATGAGAACAAAAACTTGACTCTGACACAACATGAACCTTATAGAATACACAAATAAGAACCTAATTATATAATAGAATACATTAAAGAATGGAAAGTGTTTGATTAATGTGATGCAGTATCTATGCGTTAGATTCGAAACGGGTCTCAACCTATTTTTGAAACTCATAGAATAGAGCACATAAAATGGTTGTGAAAAATAACATCCTTAACACCTCCTTTTCTCTCTCTCTCTCTCTCTCTCTCTCTCTCTCTCTCTCTCTCTCTCTCTCTCTCTCTCTCTCTCTCCCCCTTCCCTCCCCCCCTCTTTCTCTCTCTCCCCCTTCCCTCCCCCCCCCTCTCTCTCTCTCTCTCTCTCTCTCTCTCTCTCTCTCTCTCCCCCCCCCTTCCCCCCCCCCCCTCTCTCTCTCTCTCTCTCTCTCTCTCTCTCTCTCTCTCTCTCTCTCTCTCTCTCTCTCTCTCTCTCTGTCTCTCTCTCTCTCTCTCCCCCCTTCCCCCCCCCCCTCTCTCTCTCTCCCCCCCCTTCCCTCCCTCCCTCTCTCTCTCTCTCCCCCTCCCCTCCCCCCCTCTCTCCACTCCAGGGTCCCGACGGCCCCTCAGGACCTTCTGGTCTGGCTGGACAGCGTGGTATTGTTGGCCTTCCTGGTCAACGTGGAGAAAGAGGCTTCCCTGGTCTTCCAGGACCCTCTGTAAGTCTCTCTCTCACACACACACACAGCACGCAGGCACACACACACACCACGCACCACACACACACACATACTGTACAGAATCTGACTGACTCAAAGAAACAGGCTGTTAGATTTAATTAATGTACAAGTCGGCCAGCCACAGTCCCTCAGTGGCAAAAGACTTGGTCTGTATAGATTCTGAAGTATTTGAAATGACATGATGTACAAGGCAAGATTCTGAAGGGAAAGAAATTCGCCCCACTCGAAGTAGATAAAGGGAAGAGGAAAATAGAGAAAGAAAAAACCTAGAAGTCAAACTGATGATGTCTTCCCCATGCTGATTCTTTAGCCAGACCATCACATGGAGGCTCACCTTTGGGTTTAGCTTGTCAAAAATCCAACTGGCCTGTAACCATTGGAGGATACATTATTTCAACTGACCACGCTAGGTCTATTAGCTGCTTTCCTAACCTCCATGTGAGCTGGATCGGGATTGTCGCCCCCTGTTGGTGACTCTGTGCCATTGTGTGCTGTGTGTTCAGGGTGAGCCTGGTAAACAGGGATCTCCTGGTGGTAGCGGAGACCGTGGACCCCCTGGCCCAGTTGGACCCCCTGGGCTGACTGGACCTTCTGGAGAGCCTGGCAGAGAGGTCAGTTTGATTGATCGATTGATGGAGATAGACTGGTTGATTGACTGACTGATAGATGGATGGACAAAATGATAAATACATTGATGAATAGATTTATTGATCAGTGGATTTAACATAGTTATTTATATGCTAAATGAATAAATGTAATGTAAATGTAAATGTAATATGAAGCTGTCTGGTTGTCTGACAGGGCAATGCTGGATCTGATGGTCCTCCTGGCAGAGATGGCGCCACTGGTATCAAGGTACGAGTCCTCGTCTGCCTTCACTCCAGATGGACAGAGGAACAAGCATGATGTCACTGCAGTAGTACAGCACGAGCCTCAGTATTATTATACATTTGGTATTTGACTGACTGGACTGCTCTGTGAACTCTGACCCCCAGGGTGACCGTGGTAACACAGGCCCTGCTGGAGCCCCTGGTGCACCTGGGGCCCCTGGAGCCTCCGGCCCCGTCGGTCCCACCGGCAAGCAGGGAGACAGAGGAGAGGCGGTGAGTACCCTGTCGTACTGACCTCTGGTGTCCGATCCTTTGTAGTACTTATTTCTGTAGTATGAGTCTTTGTAGTACAACCCTCTAGTACTCATTTCTGTAGTACTGACCTGTGTAGTACTAATCTCTCTGGTGTTGTCCAAAGGGCCCCAAAAAAGTGCAAAAGGGATGTTCACTGGAGTCTTTGATTGCAAGCCTAGTTGAACTAATTCAAGCTAGAAGGTTCTGTTTGATTGATGTTGGGGGGAAAAACGAGTCCTGGAATGTTCTGATCAGGTTCATCTTGCTTTAATCTAGGGAGCCCAAGGACCAGCTGGACCAGCAGGACCAGCAGGAGCCAGAGGAATGGCTGTACGTGGAACACACACACACACACACCATTACACATGACACACACACACCATTACACATGACACACACACACCATTACACATGACACACACACACCATTACACATGACACACACACACCATTACACATGACACACACACACCATTACACATGACACACACACACCATTACACATGACACACACACACCATTACACATGACACACACACACCATTACACATGACACACACACACCATTACACATGACACACACACACCATTACACATGACACACACACACCATTACACATGACACACACACACCATTACACATGACACACACACACCATTACACATGACACACACACACAATTAAACATGACACACACACACACAAACACAATTACACATCTCACACACACACAGACTTACAATTACACATCTCTCTTGCAGACACACACCCACAAGCATACGACACACACGCACACACAGACACACAGGCGACATTGGCATAAAATGCTGACGTTGCATCACTCTCTTGGTCAAGGGACCCCAAGGACCTCGCGGTGACAAGGGAGAGGCTGGTGAGGGTGGAGAGAGGGGACAGAAGGGTCACAGAGGGTTCACCGGTCTGCAGGGTCTTCCTGGACCTCCCGTGAGTACCCTGGAACCACAGACTAGGTCTGGTCATGATCCATGATGTGGAGTCAGGTGGCTGAGCGGTTAGAGAATCGGGCTAGTAATCCGAAGGTTGCCAGTTCGATTCCCGGTCATGCCAACTGACATCCAGAGCGACTTACAGTAAGTACAGGGTCCCTGTACTTACTGTAAGTCGCTCTGGATAAGAGCGTCTGCTAAATGACTAAATGTAAATGTAAATGTATCACAGATGCTCCACATCTGTCCAATGTATGGATCAACGGATGTTTGGATGAAGTATTCGTCCACAGATCCATATATCGTCCTGGAAGTTAACTGAAACCTCTGCATTTGTTGGATGTAATCCTTTAAATGAGTCTGTCCTTGTTTCCCATGAACCTCTCTGTCTCCCTCCAGGGTCAAGCTGGAGACCAGGGTGCATCTGGACCTGCTGGACCCTCTGGAGCCAGAGTGAGTACAGACGCGTCCGCTAAGCTTCAGCCGTGCTCTTATCCCAGCTTATCACACCTGAGCACATGAAGGCCTCTCCACGTCAGGGTCGTCTCTCAAACAGTGCCTGAGTCGGACTCTGAGGCCCATGTTCTGTGTGTTTAGGGACCCCCTGGACCTATTGGACCCGGTGGAAAGGACGGTTCCAACGGTCTTCCTGGACCCATCGGACCCCCCGGACCCCGTGGTCGCTCTGGAGAGACCGGTCCCTCCGTAAGTGTCCAAACAAACTTACTGTATTGCTCCTCCTGTGGTGTCGTCTAGTTCTCTCTGAGTTCTCCTGGGAGTTTTCTTCAGTCTTGAGCCAACATGCCCCGCGTAACACTTCTCTCTCCATCCAGGGTCCCCCTGGTAACTCTGGCCCCCCCGGTCCTCCTGGGCCCCCCGGCCCAGGCATCGACATGTCCGCCTTCGCTGGCCTGTCTCAGCTTGAGAAGTCCCCTGACCCCCTGAGGTACATGCGTGCCGACCAGGCCTCCAGTAACCTGCGCCAACACGACGTCGAGGTGGACGCCACCCTCAAGTCTCTCAACAACCAGATCGAGAACATCCGCAGCCCCGAGGGCTCCAAGAAGAACCCCGCCAGGACCTGCAGAGACCTGAAGCTCTGCCACCCCGACTGGAAGAGCGGTGAGTGGCACACAGGGGGGACACGGACGCAGTAGGAACCATTATCCAGGGGTACACTGATGTAGTAGGACGTGTTAGCCAGGAGCACACTTATGTGGTAGGAACCATTAGCTGTAGGTGCAATGATATAGTAGGAACCATGAACCAGGAGCACATTGGCATTGTCAGAGCCAGTAACCCATGGGTGCAATAATGTAGGATTCATGACCCTTGAGTACATTAACCTGGCCTCTAACATTAACTCCAGAATTCTAGAATCTAGAATTCAAAAGAGAAACTATCGCAAGAAAGAGACTAAAGTCACGAAAAGAAGGAGTAAATATTGTACGTAAAAAATGAAGTAGGAACAACAGCTGATCCATGTGCATGTGTTTCCAGGAGAGTACTGGATCGACCCCAACCAGGGCTGCACCATCGACGCCATCAAGGTCTACTGTAACATGGAGACTGGCGAGTCCTGCGTACACCCCAAGCCTGCCAGCATCCCACGCAAGAACTGGTGGTCCAGCAAGACCAAGGAGCGCAAACACATCTGGTTCGGAGAGACCATGAACGGAGGGTTCCACGTAAGTCTCTCTGTAGAGCAACATGCGCTTATCTCAGGCAGTAGAAGTCCTGTCATCTCCCCTGAACGTTTCCCATCTCCCCTGAACGTTCCCCTTCTCCCCTGAACGTTCCCCATCTCCCCCGAACGTTCCCCATCTCCCCTGAACGTTCCCCTTCTCCCCTGAACGTTCCCCATCTCCCCTGAACGTTCCCCATCTCCCCTGAACGTTCCCCATCTCCCCTGAACGTTCCCCATCTCCCCTGAACGTTCCCCATCTCCTCTGCTTACCACAGAAGAGCCATCCGATGGAGCTCTAACCATACTTCTCCCCTCCTTCTCCCCTCCCCTGTCTGTCGCCCCCCACAGTTCAGCTACGGCGACGACAGCCTGGCTCCCAACACCGCCGCTATCCAGATGACCTTCCTGAGGCTGCTGTCCACAGAGGCCGCCCAGAACCTCACCTACCACTGCCGCAACAGCGTGGCCTACATGGACGCGTCCGCGGGCAACCTGAAGAAGGCCGTGCTGCTGCAGGGCTCCAACGACGTGGAGATCCGAGCCGAGGGCAACAGCCGCTTCACCTACAGCGTCATGGAGGACGGATGCACGGTGAGATGGAGGGGGGCGAGGCGAGGCTTGGTTGCCAGGCTACAAGGAGAGGCAGAGGAGGACACGTGCATACTCTGGATGAATGGACAATCGTCTCTTTCTTTCTGTCTTTTTCTAACTCTATTTCTCTTTCTCTCTCTGTTAGTCACTGTCGCTACCTCTTCATTAACCCCGACATGCGCTCACATTCTGTACCCGTTTGTTGTCTTTCACTTTGTCACACACACGTAAACATGCACAAGAACACATGCAGACACACGCAGTTTGTCCCTGTTCCGTGGTTGTGTCTGCAGTCCTCTGACCAGCATCTGTTCCTCCCTACAGAAACACACAGGACAGTGGGGCAAGACAGTCATCGAGTACAAGTCACAGAAGACCTCTCGTCTGCCCATTGTGGACATTGCCCCCATGGACATCGGTGGAGCAGACCAGGAGTTCGGAGTCGACGTTGGCGCAGTCTGTTTCTTGTAAAGATAGAGGGATGGAAAAAAGAGAAGCGTGAATAGAACAAAAAAAAAACAGAAAAGATGAGAAAGAGAAACACACACTTCAAATGAAAAAAGGAATAAAGAGAGAAAAGAAAGATCAAGACACTTTTTTTTTAAATGGGACGTTTTTTCTAAGTAAAAAGTGCTTTTTCCAAGTCGTACTCCTAGGATATCTGCACTGAATGGCACCAGCAGCAGTCATCTGAGATTCATCCAGCACCGCCTCCGGTCTCCTCCCGACCCCCTCGCCCCTCTCTCTCTCCTAGAACCCCCCTACGGACCCCCCTACTCCCACCCCTACTCGATCCTGGGCAGCCCTCCCCTGAAGGCAAGGGGACCACGGCAGGGAGAGACAGATAGAAACGTGATGGTGTTATTTATTTATTGTTTAGGTGTGGGTCCCAGGTGTGTCACAAGCTGTGTGTGTATTTCTCCAGTCAAACAGCCAGTAGGAGCAGCAGATATATACTGTACAATAGTATATAAGTCACCCTCCCTTCACACACACACACACACACACACCTTCAGCCCCACCCCATCCCTCCCCCACCCTTCTCCACTTCCCTCTCTTGCTCCATATCCACATATTATCTTGTTGAAACCAAAAAATCTAGCTATGTAGTAAGTGCAGGTGTTCCTATTTCGACCGCCAGTGTGTATCAGAAAGTTACTGTGTATTATAATAAAGTCAATGGTGCTATTGTTGTAAAACAAGTCTGTATTTTTTAACAACCAGATACTGATATGTAGTGACATGTATATATGTATATATATGTATATGTGTGTGTATACATATATATATACAGTCGTCAGTGAGTACATTGCACCCTGGGAGTTTGTTTTTCAGGGTGACAAATGTCCCTGCCCCCCTCCCCCACCCCCTCGGCCTGTAGCTGCCAATCAAAAGAGACATGACGCAACAAAATTCCAAATTCCTCCCAGATCCTTTTTTTCCTTTTTTGTTTTGTTTTAGTTATGATTTTTTAAGCTACCTCACACTAAAAAGAAAACAACTAAACAAAGTATGGCCTTGACCCAGAAGTTTACAGACCCCAAACCTTGCAACCTGGCACAGGAGACATCTAGACAGAAGCCCAGACACCCGTCCAGCGTCGGCCCTCCCCTGATGACGTTTACCCCCTCACCCCTACCCGCATCACTTCCTCCCATCAGCCTCCGCTGACCCCTCACACAGGAAGTACACTGTGCCCTGGCAAACACACTCCAGGACCTAAACCCAGCTGCCCTGCCCACCTCTGTGCCCCCCAGTCCAGAGAGATGTATCACTAGACACCCTGTCACCCTCTGTGCCCCCCAGGGCAGAGAGATGTATCACTAGACACCCAGTCACCCTCTGTGCCCCCCAGGGCAGAGAGATGTATCACTAGACACCCTGTCACCCTCTGTGCCCCCCAGGGCAGAGAGATGTATCACTAGACACCCAGTCACCCTCTGTGCCCCCCAGGGCAGAGAGATGTATCACTAGACACCCAGTCACCCTCTGTGCCCCCCAGTCCAGAGAGATGTATCACTAGACACCCAGTCACCCTCTGTGCCCCCCAGTCCAGAGAGATGTATCACTAGACACCCAGTCACCCTCTGTGCCCCCCAGTCCAGAGAGATGTATCACTAGACACCCAGTCACCCTCTGTGCCCCCCAGTCCAGAGAGATGTATCACTAGACACCCAGTCACCCTCTGTGCACAGAGCAGTCCCTAATCCCAGGACACAGTCTATTCATGTGTGAGGGTGTGTATATTTTTTATTATTAATAATAGTATTATTATTAATAATAATAGCATTATTATGATGATGATGATGATGATGATCATGGTTTTGTTTTTGTTACGGTTTTGATTAATGTAAATTGGAAATAAAAGACAAAAACAAGTAACAGACTGAAGTTGCTTTTTTATTTTTATTTTTTATTTTTCATTTATTTTTGTTTTGATATCTGTTTTCCTATCGAGTGTGCAGGAAGTTGTACATTTGGCTGGATATTTCCCCCTGGTTCCTCATGTTCACACCTCACAGTTGGAGGTGTCAGACTCCCCAAAAAAGGAAGTGATGTCAAATCGATTTCCTGTGTTGTACTTCTTCTTCTGTATGAATTACATTGATCTACACATCTATCTATTCAGGGGGAGGGGCGGTTAAGTGACAACCTAGGAAGACATGGCAAGACGGTTGATTGAGATTGGGCCATTTCATTTATGTTTTATATGTTGATGTGGTGACATTAATAAACGAAACTCAATAATAAGTAAGTTGAAGAGGAGGTAAAATTCATATCATGTACTTTTTGTATGTGTTAAAATAGTTTTTCACTATTTCTTTGAAAGCATGGTAGAGTAGGAATGGGAAACATTGCCAGTCATGATCAAACACGCCATGTTGTGAATTGATTCAGTCATTCTGTAATTGCTTTTCCTTTTCTTCCAAACTCTCACCTTAGCAATAAAAGGTAGAAGCATTTCTATGAATAAAACACAGCCACGTTTGTTTGATTTTGTTTTTATATTTGAGTGTTTTCCATTTTTCATCTATTATTTATATATTGGTTTCCAAATCTATGATTCTATCTTTGTTAGAATAATTATTGACATAGAGAGAAATCAAATCTAAATACATCACAAATAAAATAAATAAATGTAATAAAACCAGCACAGGAAGCAATGCTTGGTCCTTGTTTGTTTGTTTGATGTTTTGAACAGATGGAAACTGAAACCAGAACGTAAGTTAATGCATCCGTCTACACACAGTCACAGCTAAATGATATGAACACCATCTGGACAGAGCACGTCAATTTACACATAAATGTGGACTATAAATTAGATTTGTTCATCTTAGTTCTCTAGTTGAGTTTGTGGACGTCAGCAACAGAGACCCTGCCTTAAAACTAAATTTACCATCAACTACTGTTACAATATCAGCTTGCTCATATTCATACATTCAGTTATTTTTGACATAAGTTCGTTTTTCTTGACCCTGCACAACACACCACCACAGCCTTTAGCTATAAACATCTTACTCAGAACTCCACAGCAACACAGACATAAGAAGCCATTTTAGCCTTGCCTCGAACAACAAACCCCCACCTCTAGTTTAAGCTGAATTGATCAACGTCTTGGTGGTATTGATCATCTAGCATACTGAGTCAGTTCACTTGGTGCACACTAAATTGGTTCATGGACAAACAACGTACATTCAACACACAGACAGATATTCCAAACACATATACAGTATATGTTACAGAAATAAACCATAACTCAACATAGCTGTCTCTACTGTGTCTGGGACCAGCTTTTTGTCACATTGAGTTACAGGACGAATCATTCTCAACTGAATCATTCTCAACTGAATCATTCTCAGATGAATCATTCTCCGCTGACACTAAGGTATGGGATCTTGCTCTATTTTACTATACATCCATTTAAAATGGCCATTTACAGGACATTCAGTTCAGATAACAGTACACCTAAAACAGCACACACAGAGAAGAGTCCGGGTTTGAAACCAGGATTCACTCAGGAGACAAACAAACACCCACAGGAGGAGAAGAGGCACCCTGAACAGACTGATGCTTTCATACCTCTAATTAAGAAAGAACGCCTCAATTATTAAAACTCTGTTCTAAATATGGTCTTAATTTCTCTGAGTGTGAGACAGCTACACATCGTCCGTGCGGCAGACGGCGACACCAGATCGTGGCCTCCGCAGCCCTTCAACGCTCCTGCCAAACCTCACTACCACAGCGGCTGCGATGCTAAATCAGCCCCTCTCTCTCCCTCAAGACCAGATTAGTACCCCAAAGGGCCCCTGGGCACTGAAGATCATGTGCAACTGTGCAGCTCATGTGCCCCCCCCCCCCCCCCCCCCCAATCAAACTTTCATCAAATTTTTTTACAACAACTTTCATTTAATTTTGATTGGACGATTATCAAGATGGAGGGCAAAGCAAGCCTTGTGTAGACTGTTTTAATGAAGCCAATTTTTTTTTTTATACAAATCTCCCATCATTGAGGGCCCTCTATGCCCAAGGGCCCATGGGCACATGCCCAGATTGCCCATGTGGTAGATCCGGCCTCTCTCTCCCTCCGTATATTTAGATCAGTGGTTAGATGTTCATCACACTAGCTGGCTTGTTGACCTTCTTTACAAGGGGGCTACAACAGCTTTCCCTGATGACGAGCATCCTGATCCTGAATTAGCATTTACTCAATCCGCTAGCCTGATTGAGAAACACTTCCATTGATTGGCTGCGATGGTTCCAGGGGCTGTTCTGTGCCAGGAGATGAAGAGGTCAGCTGGAAATGGTTACAACATTATTAGCAACGTTATTAGGGCCCGAAATGGAAAAGCAAAGGTTATTTTAATGAGAATAATGAGAGATCAAGTCGGGAGAAACAAATGACACATTCATGTTCTACAGTTCCTCCCAATAACGCAGAAGGGCTATCATACAGAAAACACTTTCTATATATTTCAGCATTTTGGCATTCATAGATAGTAACATTTTTGTAAACCTGGAAACATAACAACATCCAAGAAGACACAACAGCTACAAAAAGAAAATATTGCACACTTTTTTTTTTCATCAACAAATGCATTCACAGTAATTGTTTGAACAAAACAGAGAAGGTGCAATGCTGTGGCCTTTACATCTCATTAAAACGAAACACTTCACTCCCCCCCAAGCTTTGGCTGGAGAGGAGGTTTTCAGCAGAACATCGTCTTGACTTCTCAGAAGCCCGTGCTCAGTGTGTCTCCCTCGGTGGGCGTCTTCTTAGGACTAGGTAAGCTCTTCAGGTACTCCATGTGCCGTCTGGCCTCGGCCTGGTTCTGCCTGACGTAGTACACCACGTACACGATGACCATGAAGAACCACACGAACATGGTCACCAGCATGGCTACGTCGGTGGTCTTCCTCTGCAGGCTGCAGAAGTTCACCCCAGAGTCCAGCAGCTTGACCAGGGGCTGGCCCGCGTATTCCCCCAGCAACGCCGGGTCCTCCCAGCGGCTCCCCTCGCCCACGCCGCGCACCGAGCTCTCGCACACGATGCCGTTCACCGTCTCCGGCTCCAGGTTGAGCGTCTCCATCAGCTCCTGCAGGGTGCAGTCGCAGTGCCAGGGGTTGTGGTAGAGGCGCGTCTTGGCGCGGGTTGCTCCGAACTCCTCTCGGTTGGCGCGGCTCAGCTGGTTGTGTGAGAGGTCGAGCAGACGCAGCTCCGGGCCCAGGTGCCGCAGGGCCCCGGAGGAGAGGGTGTCGATGCGGTTGTGGGAGAGGTGGAGGTCCTGGAGGTGCGGAAGGCCCCGGAAGGCGTCCTCGGGGAGGTGGCGGATGTAGTTGCGCTCCAGGTGGAGGGACACAGTGTCCGGGGGCAGTCCCTGAGGGACCTCCCGCAGGCCTGCGTCCACGCAGAGCACCGTGCCCGTGTCCCAGGCACAGTGGCAGCTGTCTGGGCACTGGCCCGACGCCAGGCCACACGTGCCCAGCAAGAGGACAAGGATCCAGACGATGAGCCCTGACCCCAGCCCACGTCCAGGCCCAAGCCCCTGTCGGTTCCCATCCCACGGCCCTGCTCCTCCACCTCTCCCCCGGCCACCCCATGTCTCACACCAGCCAGTCCTCCAGCCAGCGCACATCGCCTCACCATAGCCCTCCACACACAACAGCTCCAAAAAGAGACACTCCAGCCGAGAGAGAGACCACACCCCAGGAGGACAAACAGGCAGAGAAAGAGACACGCCAGCCACAGGGAGAAACGTCCACCGCAGGGAGAGCCACTCCAGCCCAGGAGAGAGAGCAGTCCAAAAAGAGAAACCAGGTACAAAAAGAGACAGGAGTCCCTGAGAGAGCAGATCTAAAGAGACACCAGTCCTCGGAGTAAGCAGATCTAAAGAGACACCAGGGCACCAGCGGAGCCTGTTGAATAAGGTAACAAGGTCAGAGAGTCTATAAGGCAGACCGACACACACACAGAAACAGACAAACATGGGCAGACAAGGGAGATTACAGCGGTTTGAAGAGGAGTGAAAATAGGGTCAGTGAGGAAAGAGGAGAAGCAAACCAGATTACCGTCTGAGAGATCCTTTGTTAAACATGTTTACTACCACACCAGTAACCCGCATCGACTTGGCCACTGCACGACCATTGATCACACAAAACCTGGCATCGATTACGTTGGTCATGTCTGCTAAATGTAGTGTTTTCTACTTTCATGGCATTCAGCACCACAGGAGATTTTTAGACCTTGTCCCAAAGCCCGGATCTTTGTGTGGAACTTGCTGAACAGGTGGATGAAGTCTGGTGTGGTGGAGGGGTTGGAGCATTGTCGGTTATTTTGTTTGTTGAATGTCTTCTCACAAGGTAGCTAACACATTCTGTTCTATAACAGACAGGGGAGTCAGGTGGCTGAGCGGTTAGTGAAGCGGGCTAGTAATCTGAAGGTTGCCAGTTCGATTCCAGGCCGTGCCAAATTACATTGTGTCCTTGGGCAAGGCACTTCACCCTACTTGCCTCGGGGAGAATGTCCTTGTACTTACTGTAAGTCGCTCTGGATAAGAGCGTCTGTTAAATGACTAAAGGTAATGTAAATGTAACAGACATACAGTGTCCAACCCATCCGTTAGTGCAGGAAGCGTTTGTTGCTGTTTACATTTGGTTCATTTACAATGTCAGATGTAAATGTCAGTTGAAATGGGTAGAAGAGAGAGGTCAATATGTTCAAAACATGTTATTTTAGGAAAAGAGATGAACAGCTGCATCCTTTTGTAAAGAAAATTGTATAGTGGCAACCATTCATCCATTATCCAACAAATGCATAATGACAGTAAATGAGAGGGTGAGGGATGTGCAGAGAATGAATATCCATCATGTTTAATGACAAAACAGGAATTGTGTTTGTCTGTCTCTCTCCCTCCCTCCCCTAACATCACCACACAAGCACACAAACACGCACAAACATTACATTCATGAATACAAGCATTCATTTACTCATTATGCCATTTTTTTTCCTCTGCCCACCGTAGTCTTTCATCACATCTTAGAAGGGAGCAAAGCAGTGTGTGTGTGTATGTGTGTGTGTGTGTGTGTGTGTGTGCGTGCTGGAGCGGGTAACATTAAAACCAAAATGATCAATAGACCAAAGCACTGCTGCTACACTATTACAGTCTGACCCATCCATCTGGGCTATGTCTCAACCGTGTCAATAACAACCCCCTGGAAGAGTGGTTGTGGCCTGGGCCACTTCAGGGTCTCAGACCCTCAGCATCATAAGAGGAGCTGGCAGATACCTAGAGAGTGTGGTCTGCAGCCTTCACACACACTCACACAGGGATCAATTTGACTTCCTAGAGGGGTGAATTTTATCTCAGTTTTCATTTATCGAGCCCTTGGACTTCCACAGAAGTACCTCACTGTTGAACCGTAGCCTCAGATATGGCCTAACATTTATGAGCCTGTCACCATTTTAAATATTGTATTAAACCTCTCACTGACTGAATGTGGATTTGACAAACGGTGTTCTTTCTGTTCACTCAGAAACCCATCCACCTTTCCATGCGTCAATCCACTCAATGGAAAGTCACAATTTCTCATACTATCTAAATAGGGTCTCAATGGTTATTCATCTTTATTGTATGCCCTCATTTTCCTGCTAAAAGGCCTTGGCGATGTAAAGAGTGTTCCTGGCCCAAGTGACCTAGTTGCAGTGCCCTACAGGTGAGTGTCATCCTTTCCCCACTGATGTCTGCTGCTGTCAAGCCATAGCAGATGCACAGAACCTGGGGACATAAAGGTGTACACACAGAAGGATGCTCTGTCTGCCTACGATCAAATCAACTCATGTTCAGTCTCACAGGCACAGGCACTGGCAGAGACAGGGTCTACACCACCCATCACGTAGTTAGTGATCTGTTGAACAACACTAGCTAAGGAATGGGTGCCACCCATTGTATTTCTGTTTAGTTAGCGTTTGGTTAGGAAGGCAGTTTTACTCTGTTCTATTATTTACATTTACATTTAGTCATTTAGCAGACGCTCTTATCCAGAGCGACTTACAGTAAGTACAGGCAAGTAGGGTGAAGTGCCTTGCCCAAGGACACAACGTCATTTGACACAGCCGGGAATCGAATCAACAACCTTCCGATTACTAGCCCGATTCCCTAACCACTCAGCCACCTGACTCCCTACAATATCCCTGTTATATGTCCTTGTGTCAAGTTTTTTTTAATGTTTGTGTCATCACTTTGTGTCATGTGGTTCCACGCAGCTGTGTTAAGTCAACTAAAATACACTTTTTTAAGTACCAAAAACCAAGTGTTGTTTCACAGATTTAACACTGTTGTGTGGAACCACATGACACAACGTTTTTAAGTATATCTGACATTTAATTTGAGAGCAGGTGACCACAGGGGTGCAATGACAGGTTCAGTCTTTCCATCAGGGAGTTATCGATCATTTTATCAAAGTGAGCTAAATCAAACCCCAGGATCAACAGTTGAATCTACTGATAATGAACATGAAAGCCAAGTTATAACACCAATCAACACATTTAAGAATATTTATAGGGTTTATTTTAAGTAGGCCTACTCTGAAATATCAATGAGAGAAACAGAGATTTTTTTTAAATGGTGTGTGTGAGAGAGCGAGAGAGCGCGAGAGAGAGTTGTTATCACTTCCATTTCCCCGAGACAGATGATGGTGTGAGAATTCTATGTCGAAGAAGGTATTGTTGTGAAAACACCTTTAAGGAAATCTGGAAACCTATAACTTAGCCTATGAATAGCAAACTACGCGAATAAATGTAATTAAACATTATCGTCATATTAAAGTTTGATTATAATATCATAGAATTACAGTTTTTCTCAATTGCTAATACACATTTCTTGAATGTATACTGTGTTTTCTCCACTCTAAACTCTAAACACACATCTTCATACTTACACTGTTTTGGCCAAACCCTTGACTTTCGACCCAAAATCAAACACTGTAGTCAAAACCATATTATCTCTCGTATAAACCTAACTTTGCATTCAAAATACACACAAAGCCCTCAAATAAATTCAACCTTCTGAATACCCTTTAGACACTGCTGGGAGGAATTGAAAACACTATTATAAAAAGGTTTTCAAGAACCATTGATTATAACGTGTCCCTGAATTTTAGATATGTTCCACCTCATGAGTTTGACATGATGTAAATCATAAAACTCACAATTACTGCAATTGTCCTTCTTACAGGCTGTTTATTTTCTATTATACAGCAATTGCATTTTGAGCTCTTGTTACTGTAGTAGTCACAGTATACAAATAGTAGTACTGTTAGTCAACAACACAAATGTATTGCTGTAAATTGTAATTTGGGGAACAAAGGCTAAGAAAACAAGGAAATAAACAAATCATCATAGGGATTTCTGTCATAGTGTGGCATGGATCTCATTTGAGATTGTTGTTCTTCTTCCTCTTCCTCTGACACTTCCTCTCCCTTGCCCTTCTCCTCTCATTTGGACAATTCTTCCTTTTCTTCTGATATTTTCATCCATGATTTCAAAGTACAGATGAGTTTACCTTTGTATTCATTCCAAACCCCTGATTGCTTGTTGAGTATATTTGCTTGTTAGTGCTTACACATGGATAATTGGTTGGTAAGGGTGTTTGAATTGCGCTGTTTTGGGTTTACTTATCAAATGGCAGTGTTTTCTGAATGACATAATGGTGATAATTATGTCTTAAAGTAAGAGGTGTGTTTAGACTTTTGCAAAGAAGTGTGAATGAACCTGAGAAATGTGTCAAAAAGGGTCAATTGTGTTTAAAGATTGGGGTACATGGTCTTTCTGCTGGGATTTGGCAAAATGGTTTTGTGGGGATGGCTTACACATACAATTTTTTTGTGTGTTAGCAATCGAGAAAAACTGTAATTCCTGGAATCATTTAACGAAATATAACCAGCACGTGGATGAGTTCAAATTCTATTTTCCCTAACGCATAAAAACAATATTCTAAACTAGGATTTACAAATGTGGTTACTAAATAATTTCAACCTAACGTTAATGAGCAAATAATGCAGAATTCAAATTCTAATATTACCCGTTTTGTCTGTCTGTTACGTACCTGTCTTCGATAAATGATTCCGAAGCTGTATTCCACAAGCGACGATAAAACTCAGACTTTCTTGACAAGTGCGGTCTCCATCCAAAGGTATCGTAGACTACCAGAGACAATGTTTCCAATAGTTGCAGTGTTAAGTCAGCCCCTTGCAGGTCCAACTATCGAAATAATTGTCACCCTCATTGTACTTTTTTCAAAGGAATAAAACCTTGCCATATTATCCGATACCTAGTACACCAATGTATGGCATTTGCCAATCCAGATAAGAATAAAACTCTCTTTTTTTCTCTCTCTCTCTTTTTCTCTCACACACACGCTCGCTCTTTCCGTTTTTCTCTCCTGCTTAAAGAGACAGTAAGGCGTATCTCTATTTATCATAGTCAAGAGCACCGACAAATGTTGGATTTACTCATCAACAGCTTTAGCGACAGGTTAGTCTAGCACCTACCACTAGCAAGCTATTTTAACTGAACCCAAAGACACAATATTTCAAAACCTTTTCAGAAAGCCTCATAAAAAAACGTCACGTTTACATAATACAATTGTCCTTTTCTTAATAAAAGCATAAATAATTCTGTAGAAAACAGAAGCTGGCATACCACTTCATGTCTTCTCTGATAAGCAGCAGACACACAGGACAGTGTCTCTGTCGGAGCTAGATGTGACGATCCAGAAAGGTGAGACATCTTTTGATCACACATCTCATCCTCCTAATCCCTATCAAACGAAAATGTAGCCTATATGTCTTTTGCAAAACCTTGTCAAGATCAGTACAAACCATGGACATGTTAATATTAAGATATTCATTTTGCATAAACAAACACACATGCACACAAGCACACACACACACAAACAAACAAAAATCATGCATGCATTCATCCCTATACTGGTAGCCTGAATGCATCAACATGCATTCAAGTTAATATTCCAGAAGGATGGTATTTACTCAGGAAGTACCCGTGTCGTCCCTCTACAGCCCCAAGAGGGGAGATTGTCTGACTGACAATAACGGTGACACATTTTTTCCCCCTCTCTCTTCCACTTCCTCCTAAATGTCATAGTCTGAAGACTGTTATAGACAGCTGGGCAGCCAGGTAACCTGTCGGACTGTCGAAATGCCATTCGCACTTGACATTAAAATGCTGTTGTGGAGCTCACATTTGGTAGGATTCCCTTCTATCCACCTAACAAGCCTGAGCCACTGGAGATTCTGACCTGATGTTTATGCAAGACTGGTCGGTGTGGTTAGTCCTTGTTTTCCTGATGATCAATGAAGATGGACGTCATGAACGTCCGGGGTTCTGCTAATGGGGGTCAGATGGCTGAGCGGTTAGGGAGTCGGGCTATTAATCAGAAGGTTGTTGGTTCGACTCCCGGCTGCCACAAATGACGTTGTGTCCTTGGGCAAGGCACTTCACCCTACGTGCCTCGGGGAGAATGTCCCTGTACTTACTGTAAGTCGCTCTGGATAAGAGCGTCTGCTAAATGACTAAATGTAATGTAAATGTAAATGGGGGAGCGTGTGCCTCCCTGCAGCAGGTTGTGGAGCAGCCGGGGCGGGAGACAACAACCTTCACAACCAGGTTAGTCTGGCCCGGTGAAGTGGGAAAGATGAGGAGGGTCATCCAGCTCTCCTTCTTCTTCGTCTCCTCTAGGGGAGAGTCTGGGTCGCGCTGAGGCTTGGGTCTTCCCGACAGCAGGTCATTCGGCTGGCGAGGTGGTGTATCCAGTGGATGAGGTCGAGGCTGTCTGGAACATTTTCCTTCAACTTGACCACAGGTCATTGGGTCAGAGAGCGTGTTTACAGCACAGTAGATGGAGCCCCTCATGTTCCGGGGCCGCGGAGGTTAAGCTCTCTGCTGAACATTGACCAGCATCCGCAATCAGGAGAACCCACTTGACCAGACCGTACAGCAGCCTGTAATTGCAATCGCATAGGCTGTAGGACATCATGAAACAGCACGATCTTTTGTCAAGTGTGTCTGTTCTGAAAATATACAGTTCCTACTGTTATTATTGCACAGCAGAAATTCTTTTCACCTCAGTTCCCAGTTTGTGAACAGCTCTAAAGATGGTTGTGAACAGCTCGGTATTCGAGTGTAGAGTGCTAGTGATGGTATTTGGCCCATTCATGCAGACATCCATTGATCCATGAGAGCACTGCTCAATGCATTATGAGCACACTCCCTTACTCTGAGACAGATTAGGATTTCAACAGATTAAAACATAAATCGTGACTGCAAAGGATTGTCTCAGACAGTGATTGGATTGAGACCTTGACATAAACCCAACAAAGCAGAGGTAGGGAGGGAACATTTATAAAACTAAAATGTGTGTGTGTGAAAGAGAAAAGCTAAAATGAGAATTTTTTGTGAAAAGACCATTGAAATTGTACCAAAACATTAAATTGTTCTCAGAAATGAGCCAGTGCGTGAAATTCAATTCAATATTCAGAGGTCCTCCCCATCACCAGGGTGCCACACACTGGTTTGCTCTTCCAGTTGTTTCACTATGAAGAGTGAGAGTACGCCACTATGGGATCGCTCTTGGCTTTAAAAATGAAAAACAATAGTCTGTGTCTACAAGTAAGATTTAGAGCGGTAGAACAACTCAATTTTGCTTGTGATACGACAGGAGAAACTGCAGGTAACAAAAGAGGGGGGGGTAAGGCTGTGAGGGGGTGGGAGGGGGGGTTAAGGCTGTGAGGGGGTGGGGGGGGGGGTTAAGGCTGTGTGTGTGTGTGTGTGTGTGGGGGGGGGGGGTTAAGGCTGTAGACAAAGAAAGGAAGACACCTGAGAGAGACGCACCCAGATGGAGAGAAAAGCAGCAGTGATGCAGAGAAAAGCAGCAGTGATGCAGAGAGAGAAGTTAACCGTACCCGTGAACACTGCAAAGGACAATCAACGTTGTTGAAAGACTTTTGACAGCCTTAATCAAGAAAAAAGCTCATTAATTAAAATGTATTATAATGCATTGATTGCGTACCAAAATGTGTGTGGCAAGGGAGGCTTTGACAGGCGAGCGGAGAAATAAACGAAGGTATAGACACAGGCCTGAGAGAGATGGAAAGGCTTGTGAAGAAAACAACCAAAAAATAAGAAGATTGACTGGGAGGGAAGAAACCCTAGGGAGTATTAATGGGCAATCCATTACACTGCTTTATTGGTAGTAAATTGACTGCACAGCTCTCCTCACATCCTGCTGGAACTCTGGCCATCGCACCGTGTCACAGGCGAGGTTTCTCATGCCATTTGAAAAAATTAATTTGAATTAATCTATAACTGACGATTATGAATGTTCCGCTCCCAGAGCTGAGATGTCTGTCCACTGTGTTCATGCTGCTGGCAGAATGAAGTCCAAAGCTTCACTGCTGTGTCAAGCAAACAGCAGGGAAGGACATCTCTCTGAAAGGACATCCTCCACTTCCTCTGCCCTACTCTAAATCCACAAGAAATTATATCAAGACATTTCTAATAATGGTGAAATCCCTTTTTCTTTTTTCTAAACCTTATACTGTACAAAACCCAATGTACATTAATAAGATATTGAAATTGTGTTCAGATTGTATTTTATTACAAAAGAAGTACACAACACTTGTACACATCCAGAGCAGTATGATGATAGTGATGGCAGGTAGTCAGTGTGTGGGGTGTTCATTCAGGGCTGGGCTCCTCCAGTCCATTATAACTCATTTAATTCTCAATGTAATTCAAATTAGCTGTCTGGTTATAAGTGATAACTTGAGAATAGAGAGCAGAAAAAAAGAAAAAAAAATCTACAGACTTTACAGTCCCAAACAGGGAAGCCAAATTGAATGTCTATGGCAGAACGCATGAATTACAATGGACTTGCTGCCCTCGCCCTGGTTCCAGCTGGCGTGGAGCTGAGAGGGGGGCCAGGCGGCCGAACACGGCCAGGTCAGCTGCTCCCGTTGGCGGGGGACTTGGCTGCAGCCTGCAGGGTCCTCCTGGCCATCTCCAGCGCCCCCTCCTGCGTCCGGTTCCCACCGATGAAGCCTCCGGCGTGGACGAAGATGCATCCTGGGATACCGCTGAGCTCCGACAGCGCCTGGTCACGGACGCCGCGCCACTCCTCCAGCAGGGACAGCCTGGAACAGACGGACACACAGACGGACGCCATCAGGTCAGGGACAAGGTGTGACTGCTACATATGTCACTGCAAGCCCAAACACTGGGAAACATGTCCCAATAACACACACACACACTGATAGGACACATATGGACTTGTTTTTGTCAGAGCTGATGAGTTCATTACATTCTTTCCTATTCTGTGGTACAGGAGTCAGGGAGTGGTAGGGAGTCAGGTGGCTGAGTGGTTAGGGAATCGGGCTAGTAATCGGGCTAGTAATCTGAAGGTTGCCAGTTCGATTCCCGGCCGTGCCAAATGGCTTGGGCAAGGCACTTCACCCTACTTGCCTCGGGGGAATGTCCCTGTACTTACTGTAAGTTGGTCTGGATAAGAGCGTCTGCTAAATGTCGAAATGTAAATGCATTCCAGTGTTTTCTGGGGTCAAAATCATTCAGACTCACAAACTCCCAGACACATTGACCCTCCCCTGCTCCTATGGAGCACAGCTACAGTGTTAACCCACTCCTCTGAGCCTGCCTCTGTCTAATCACACACACTCTGTCTGACCTGGTTACAAAACAGATAAGACAACAGCAACAGCAGCAGTAGCGCATGTCCTCGTAAGTCCCTGGTGAGCCCTCCTCGCCCTGCCCCCTCCTCGCCCCCCCCCTCCTCGCCCTCCCCCCTCCCCGCCCTCCCCCCCTCCCCACCCTCCGCCCTCCTGTCAGCAAATACAGCAGCTTTCATTCTTCTCTAATAGTGCAGAAAATCCCTCATCGACGCGGCCGGGTGGAGGGCGACACGCTGCCATCTGAGTCAATAGGTAATCTGACGGGCTGGAGGATATATTGCCTCGTCTCTGGAGGAACCGGCGTAGGTTCCACCTCATACTGGATCCAGGCTGCCATTCTCTACTCTCCCTCCCCTTTCTCCATCCCTTCCTCCATCCCTTCCTCCAGCCCCTTCCTCCATCCCTTCCTCCACCCCTTCCTCCAGCCCTTCCTCCATCCCTTCCTCCCAGTCACCTAATCTCCCATCAACAGCAGCATGATTGGATCGAGGAACATGTGCTGCTCTACACAGCTGGCACTAATCCAGTCATTTCAGATCAGTGATTTCCTGATGGAAAGGCGGGTTGGGTAGGCTTCACGACTCCAGCCTGGTCAGTGAGGGGAGGGTGACGGCCGCTTGTGACCGTACCATCATGAGCGTCCGTCCACACAAGCCTGCTACCATCACTCCTCGGAACGGCTGCTGGCGTGTTGAAAGCGTCTTTGCATGGCCCACAATGCATCTGTTTGTTTGGTGTCCACACATACACACATTCCCTCTGTTCGCTCTCCTCGTTCCAATCAATCCTGTATGTACAGAGAGCTATAGGTTCCCCAGGCCGGCCTGTCAATCATTTTTAAATAACGTCAGTCCATGATGACAGGCAGCAGGGTGTGAGGGCTACCAGGAAAAGGTCAACATACGCCTTCATTAAAGAGAGCGGGAGAGATTTACATTTACATTTAGTCATTTATCAGACGCTCTTATCCAGAGCGACTTACAGTAAGTGCAGGGACATTCCCCCCGAGGCAAGTAGGGGTTCTTTAAGACCCCTGGTGACCAACCTCAAAATAGCAGCACAATTAACAGGCCTGGAGGTTTCCAACCTCAACCTAGCAACAAGATGACAGACGTCCCACAAAAAGTGTGATTAGGATAGTAACTAGCTGGGATTTCCATGTCAAAAAATACCATGGTATCAGGCTCTTGAATACATCCTGAAATAAGCAGTGCTCTACAATCATATGTTTTGACATCTTTTTCAGTCGTTTCAGTTATTTTGTGAAACCCAACTTCTGCTCAGTGACACTTCACACATCCCATCTCTCTGACACACTGTCAGACAAGCTCACAGACAACAAGAGCACTGGGACATTAATCCACTTTTTGAAAACCAAAAAAAAAAAAAAAAAAAAAAAAAAGCTGAAAATAATCTGTCAAAAACACTTTCTCTGTAAAAGATCTGACTGATTACGCATCAAATTGTCCAAGTCAAAACTTTGGCAGGATCGTTGGCAGTGCTCCGCTTGCTTTTCCTTGGCGGCGTGCGATGATATAAATAGATATCCCATCAGGTGCGGTACCAGGGACACAGGTGTCAACAACACCCCTCACGCAAGCATCCTCCTGCAGCTTGCAGAGAGAGCAGCCGCCCTGAGACACTGCCATCTGGAGCGCTGATCTCATCCCCTCGGCCCTCCTCATCCTCACCCTACATCGTCTTTGGTGCATCACACACTAAACGGAGTCTGGAGACCCACTCCGGACCACTGAGCCCCATTTCTCAATTTTTAGGGAGAGTCAGGTCCATTCCTGCCTATATTCTGATGAGTTACTCAGTGGAGTGGAAACGAGTAGGTAGATATGGATGATACGCAGGGAGAGAGACCGAGAGACAGAGAGAGAGAAAGAGAAAGAAAGAGAGAGAGAGAGAAAGAGAGAGAAAGAAAGAAAGAGAAAGAGAGAGAGAGAGAAAGAGACAGACAAGAACAAGAAAGTGACAGAGAAAGAAAGAGTAAAAAGTAAGAACAAGGAACAATACCAGCCTGATGATTTGAGAGGTAAAAATGTGTCATTATTCTAATTACCATACAATATAACAACCTGCCTGCTTTTGAGTGACATAGTAAGTGACTAAAATCAGCAGAAATACTTAATAATTCTCTTGTGCATAATTGGAATCTGCAGATGGTTTGATTTCTGTGGCAGAGACAATAATAGCCCACTACCGGAAAGAAAGGCATGCCAACAACACACACACACACACGCGCACACGCGCACACGCACATCCACATAGATCTTCCCAGAACTAAGTGTCAAGTATATACACATAAACATGCCAGCGTGTTTGTGTGTCCTTATCTTAACATGCACAGTGGGGTTCTCCCAGGCCATTACACAGCTGCACGTGACTAACACATCAAGCTGGACGTTCCCCTTTCGAAAAACATCCACACAACAAACAAACAAACGAGGAGGTCCGAGATGTAAAACACCCCCCGGAGATCTGCAGCTATCTTGCTTTCTGCAGGCGATTATGTTGCCGTGTCGACAGTCTGGTCCTTAAGGGGCTGCTTGGACTCCCAGTGCCCACAACACGGCCGGGCAGCACCACACACAACGCCGCACACACGGGGAGGGGCGGGGAGAGGGGCAGACGGTCAGTGCTGAATGTCTGCACTGAACGGCGGTTTGAAGGTGCGTTTGATTAGTCGTCATGCAGACACGGGAACACCCAGGGGAGGAGTGAGAATGCCTGTTTGTTGTGTGAAGCGTGTAGACGTGACTCTCACATGACGGGGTCAGCAGGCAGGATGTTCTGGAGCACCGTGCCCAGGTGTTGAGAAGTTCTCTCCTGTGATGTTCCTCAAATGGTGAATGTGTGTGTGTGTGTGTGTGTGTGTGTGTGTGTGTGGGGGGGGGGGGGGGGGGGTACCTGTTCTGGAAGGTGTTGAGGCCTGCGGGGACACACTGGACTCTCCACTGGTCGTTCTGGTCGGGGTACAGGACAAACTTGATGGGCGTCTCCACCTTCAGCTCCTTCTCCAGGCTGAAGAGATGCTCCTTCCAGGGACAGCCTCCCTGAGGGAACACCAGGACCTCCCCACTGGGGTCCACCTGGGGACGACACCCAACACCGAGTCAAACCACCCAACACCCGAGTCAAACCACCCAACACAAGTCAGACCACCCAACACCGAGTCAAACCACCCAACACCAGACACTGAGTCAAAGCATCTCCACAGAGCCTGGTGTGTGTGTATGTGTATGTGTGTGTGTGTGGTACCTTGGTCCTCCTCTGCACCGCCCCCTCCACCACCACGCGGGCAGGAAGCCAGGAGTTCTGGTAGAAGTCCACCCTGTCCAGGAACTCAGCCCCCACCAGGGCCAGGGCTTTCTGGAAGCCCTCCTACCAGGCACAGACACACACAGCATATTAGACAGCCCTGTTAGGCTAGCATCTGCCTTGTTAATGCTAATTGGATGCATGAGTGTGCTAGCTAGTTTGCATTTAACAAGGTTCTTGTCATCTTCTATTCACATTAATTTTAGCATTTCTGCCCTCCATGCCATTAAAAACATAACCACTATTGCACAACTGGCAACAAACAATTACATATATAATGATGGATGCAATGTTATTGAAGATTTTATTTTTCTTGAATTAAAAACAAAGAATTAAATCTTTCTAATTGAAGTCCATCCTAACCCTTTTCTTCCCCTGTCGGTGTCTTAGTCATTTAAACCCAGTTTGACTCTGAACACCTTCCGACCGAGATGATGAAATGCAAACGGGATTAAATCTTCCTCCCAGTACTCTGGTGGAAACACTGCTTATCACATCGCATCAGCCTCCGCCGACTCCACCGTCTACACGCACACGCACACCAGGTGCAGACATGCATCCTCAAACAGACAGACGCACACTTCAATGTGCACGCCAGCAAGCACACACACACACACACACACGGAGGTGCACAAATATAAATGCAAAATGTAGACAGACACACACACACACACTCCAACTCTAATCTCAAAGCGTCTGATGGAGTGGGCTGTCGCAGATGAGAGTTTGACCAGACAAAAGAAACCTGCTCTCTCCTTTTCCCCCCAATTATCACCACGTGACAGCGTGAGAATCTGTCATCTGAGCCAGCGTCAGCGTCTGCATCAGGGAGCCATGCACGTCCAGAGGCATTACTACCCATCTGGCCTCTCTCACCTTCAAGCGTTGAGTGATTCCAAGCCTGGTGAATGGAGGGGAGGACCCTGTCTGGACAGGGATGGAGAGACTCTCCACTGAATTCATGTGGAATAACAGCTACCCCACTGAGAGCTCGTCAGCAGTGGAACAAGGAGCTGTAGTCATCATGGAGCTCAGCCCCGCAGGGAACACCAAACAGGATTTAATCAACCAGCTTTATTACACTGATTCTCCTCCTCCTCTCTTTTCCTTTCCTTTCCTTCCACCCTGCCTCGCCCCATGCATCCCGTCTCCTCCCCTCCTTTCTGCTCAGGTAACTGAGAAGTCATTCGGGTCCCTGGCCTGCTTGTTGGGTCGTGGCCTCCCCCTCTCCCTCCCTCTCTCCCTCTCTCTGAGGGCAGCACCTGAGCAGTGCTGAGCAGGTGCACTCTCTCCCCCCTCCAGACCCGCTGACTCACGCAGCATGGCTAATTCCCAGACAGGGGAACAGGAGCAGGCCACGCCCCTCTGGGAGCCCTGTGCGCACCTGAGCATGAGCCATCCTGTTAACAGTGTTAGCTGAAGCACGGACGCTTCTGGAAGACATGCTGTACTCAGACAGATCAGTAGAACACATCTGCTCCTAGGGGGTCAGGTGGCTGAGCGGTTAGGGAGTCGGGCTATTAATCAGAAGGTTGCCGGTTCGATTCCAGGCTGGAAAAATGACGTTGTGTCCTTGGGCAAGGCACTGCACCCTACTTTCCTCGGGGAGAATGTCCCTGTACTTACTGTAAGTCGCTCTGGATAAGAGCGTCTGCTAAATGACTAAATGTAATAACGGACAGATGTCCCACACACACACACACCTCTGTGTCCTGGCTCTTGCTGTTCCAGCGAGGGTTGAGGTGTCCCACGCGGGCGCTCAGCGTGGTGGACACGGCGTAGCGAGCCTCGCCCTCGTACTGGGAGACGCCGTTGTCCACCGCGTCCACCTCCTCCACAAAGTTCTCGTAGAGCTGCAGGCAAGAAAAACCCCAGGCTATAACCACCAGTACCACCCTGCCAAAACAACCTACATTCTCCTACACCACTTAAAACACAATCCTGGTAAACACAATCCTGACCCCCCCCCCCCGAGTGTTGGGGCGTCAGCTTGGCTGACAGAGCGGAGAGTGTGCGGGTGAAGGCAGACTGCCTGGCTGCAGGAGCCCCTCTGGAGGTCTGACCTTGTCGAAGAGCGCCTCCAGCTGCCTGTCGGTCTGCGGCAGCCTGGTGAGCTGGGCCAGGACCTGCCGGCCGAAGTGCAGGTAGACCAGGCCAGCCGAGCTCAGCTTGGTCCCCCACGGCTTCTCCGGGCACAGGCTGTGGAAGGTCTCCCCGAAGGTCCTGCAACACACAGGGCCACGTGTGCCGATCAGGACTGTGTGTGTGTGTGGGGCCGGGGCAGAGAGCAAGATGTATTACCGTGTGTGTGTGTGTGGGGGGGGGGGGGGGGGGGGTGGGGGGGCAGAGAGCAAGATGTATTACCGTGTGTGTGGGGGGGGGGGGGGGGGGGGGGGGGGGCAGAGAGCAAGATGTATTACCATGTGTGTGTGTGTGTGAGAGTGTGTGTGTGTTTAGCTGTTTATCCAAACAAGTTTTATCCAACTGACAAGCCAAGTGCTTTCAGCAGGACTGATCGTCAGGCCACCGTTCTACTGCAGCAACACTGGGGCGATCTCCATCTCCAGTCTAACATTGACTCTCAGTGCAGGGGACGACCAATCACACTGGCATGGCAGCTCAGAGATTCTGTCTGACGTGTGTGTGTGAGTGTAAGTGTGAGAGAGAGAGAGAGAGAGAGAGAGAGAGAGAGAGAGAGAGAGAGAGAGAGAGAGAGAGAGAGAGAGAGAGAGAGAGAGAGAGAGAGAGAGAGAGAGAGAGAGAGAACGAGTGTTGTATGGGTGTGTGCAGCAGAAATGTAAATACAGCCACCCAGAGGGAAACGTCAACTGAGCGTGTGCAGAGACGAGTTCATCTCCACGTGAAGCCGTTGGTGGTCGTTTAATGCTGATTTAATTGAGAGGCGTCTGTTCGCACCAGGCATCCGATGAATGAGTGGCATGCCAGGGAATGGGGGGGGCGGCAGTGCCATTAGTGTGCTAATTAACCCTGTTCTGGCACCCCTGCATGGATTATCAAGACAACGAGGGATGAAGAAGGGCTGACGGCTCCACACAATCACCCAGCACATGCTACGTGGCTCCGTGTCCACATACCTCAGCGCCACAGCCAGTACTGTGCAAGCAGGAGCGTGCAAGACAATTATTAGGAAGCGTTCAAATGGAACTCCCATATTGTGACCAACGCGGTACTTTCGGCGTGCTTACCACCCTTAGCTTTAGGACTCTCCCACTCAAGCCACCCACTCCAACACACCAAGGCAGTTTCACAACGTACTGTGGACTGGAGACACACACAGAGTTGACATATATAATATGTCAGCTTCCCCCATGAACCTGTGGGTAGGCGGTCGATGAAGGGCACTAATTATCCTTACCACCTGCGGAGGTAACTCTGCATCTTTACCGGCAGGTTCTTAAAGGTATGACATTAGACAAGTGGACGGACGGACAGGCAGCCGTGCAACGAGGAAAGGCAGTGATACAGGTAGATATGCATGCATTACTGCCAACCAGACATACTGGCAGAGACAGCTAGATGGACAGTTAGGCAGGGCCACTTAACATCATGTCTAGTTTTGTTGTGTGACATACGGTACCTCTGGTGGTGGTCATAGCGATGTCTCTTGGGGTCAAACTCTCCTCCCACGTCCACTACAATGTCACACTTAGCCAGTTCTGCAGCGTCCCGGGTTCTAAAGATTTCAGCATCCTGTACAGTGAGAGTAATGGATTTCAACAATATCACCTCAATAAGACACTTTTACAATTCATTCTTTGGAAATCGATGGAGTTTCAGATGGAAACAGTTAGCCTTGAACTTTTTCCTCCCGATTTGGCCCCGATAAATTGACCAAATTCCTGTATCTGCACCCGTCACTGCAGAATGACTGGTAGTAGCTAGCTACTTCACATAAGCTCATCAATTTAGATGTTTGTCGTAGTTAGTTTACCTTGTACTCCGGGAGTTGACGGAGAAAGAAACAAGCAAGCACTTCATCACAGTGAAATGTCCCGTTATGAGTGCCAATTTTAACAACCGTCATTTTTTCTGTACACAGCCGCTTTGGTTGATGTGACATATATCGGCTTATAGGCAAAGTTAGGCTTTTTGAGACAGCAAATTTACAGTTGTGTAGATTTAAGAGACTGTTACGTGCAGCTGTTAAACTTCTAAATGTAAGCGGAGCGATTTTGGTACAGGTTTGCGCTAACATCAAAACAATGAATTTAACACTCGACAACGCACGCTGCTAACACGGCGGACGGCTATTTTACCGGACCAGCGGAAATGACGTTGCTACTTCTCCCGGTGAGTGAAGCAGGCCGCACATTTACAATAAAATGTGTCATTGCTCGAATACGACTGGTGCTCAGCTATTATGCTTTTAATAGACATGTCATATCCTATTTTATTTACATTGTCATACACTAAATAAACAATCTGTATTGTAGTTTTGTTTCCCGCTATGTCGTCCGGTGCAGTCTGTCAAAACCATTGGTTAAAACTTGTCCAAGGCTGTCCTCTAGTGGCCAATAAGGGAATAAAGACGAAAAGAACGCAAATTGAAGAGCCTGCCAAATAAAATTGCGCATAGGGCCTAATTTGCTCGCTTGATGCGATCACTTCAATCTTTGAGTGGCAAATGGTGTACACGTTTTCTAATTTCCTATACTTATGCATTCTTTCGATAAAAATAAATAAATAACGATTACGTTGTACCCCCCCCCCACCCACCCACCCCCCTACACACACACACACACACACACACACACAAATACATTTCAGACAATATCTAGGTCACCTTGATGATAATAAGCAACGCTGAAGAGTTTCATTGGAGGGATCAATCTTCAAGGAGCAAAGGGCAATTTCAGCACCAGGAAGAGGGGAACAGCTCCCTCCCCCACTGTCGCTACGAGCACTAGGGTTTGTTGATAACACAATTAGCCAGATGGGACACGCGCAGTCGGGGAGAACGTAGCGAGCTTCAGAACCCACATATTCAATGCTCCGAACAAATCAAATCTGGAAAATAGGAGCTATTCTTTCCTTTCATTGACGAAGCACTGTCTTGCTAAGGCAGTCCACAATCAAACCGTTACCTTCACAGACATACGGTAGGTTTACTCGTTCATTAAAGGTATTTTAGAAAGCACAGCTATCTTAACTACAGGTGACATTATATGGGCGCTGTCGTATAGCTGTTACGCATGCCTGTTCATGTTTCATTTGTTAAATGTAAAAAGAAAAGTAGCTAAGGGCTGAATGATCTAACCTTCCGAGTGCTTTTACTAGGTGTCTACATGTAATGACAGCGTTCCTGTCTGCTTCCTCCGTTCACTCTAACCCACTGAGTTGCAGAAGTGCCCCAGTCGCCATGCTTTCCTATTTCAGTTGAATATTCTTATTACTTTGCCACTTTGATTTAGAACAAAGGACTTAGCATTGCTCTCCGGGAGGTATATTTGACCATTAATCATTATAGGACTGTCAGGGCCATACTTTGCGATGCCCACATTT